>NC_059209.1:21189185-21481685 GCF_020615455.1 Coregonus clupeaformis | reverse complement strand
TGTCATAGTTGACGTGTACCTATGATGAAAATTACAGGCCTCTCTCATCTTTTTAAGTGGGAGAACTTGCACAATTGGTGGCTGACTAAATACTTTTTTTCCCCACTGTATATATGTATGTGTATGTATGTATGACAGCATCCATGTTGGCTTTGTAATCATTACTTTTTTTGCAGATTGAATGTGCGGTATTGAAAAAATGTATCTATGTAATTGTATTGTATGTCTAATGTATGGCTAATTCGTTTGTTTGTTTTTAAGGGAAGAATGTATTTATTTTTTGCCAGTTCATTTCTCAACAAGAAATGAAGCGCATTTTCAGAACTGCTTAACGGGCAATCAATATGATCTAACTGAACGATATGACAGAAGCTGTAATCGCTTTTGCTAATTGACCTTTGTATAAAAAATTGCAGACTCAAATTACAGGGCTAATTCCATTGGTTTAAACCTAAATACTGGCTTCAGGAAAAAGCACTTGTCATGTAGGAATGACCTCATCACTCATTCTCCCACTCCTTTCTTTATTTGACTACATTTGCTAGCTAATATATAAGTATTACTTGACGAGGGCCCTGTTTGCAAACTGTTCAAATGCTTCATTCCTTCCTTTCCTCATTGGAGTAATCACAGATCTAGCATGATTGGATAGGTTAAAGCAAGCATCTCACTTCATAGCTTTCCCAATTCCAGACATGTCAAATCAGTCATTACTTAAAGGAAGGGAGGAAGGAAGGATGCATGAAAGTATTCAAACAGGGCTTTGGAGAGAGCGCTCTGCAGTTTCCCCATTCCCCCTAGTCATCCCCAAATTGGGACTACTGCGTTCTGTTGGGGCTAATTGTTCAGGGGCCATTTAACGTAATGCTGCACCCCCTGAGGTTTCTTATATTCACATTTAAGACTGAGCTGTGACCAGGACACTTCCAATGCCCAGTAAGAACAAGCCATTCGCCTCTCAAAAACACCTTCCAGGGTATTTTTGCTGTTGAGTGTCCATGAAAACCACCTCTAGATTAGAACCACCCCTAGACCCTACATGCTTGAATTTATCCTAGGTCGTGTTAATTAGGCACGCAACAAAAACGTTTTTTTAACATTTTGCAACAGAACAAGAAAATTATACTTTTTCTTATTGGACAAAATCAGGTTTCTATCGTTGTTTTACGTTTGGTGCCTATGTAACGGAGTTAAGACTGTATTGTAAGCTCACTCCACAGCTATCTTAAAATGTCGCCAATGGAGCTATCCAATTGGTACCTTTTTGTATAGCTCAAATGGTTCACACGTTGTCAAGCGGGCGGTCACGTGTGTTGGCGAGGTAGAGGACACTGGTTCAAGAGTAGTCAGAGGCAAGTTCAGGGAGGCAGCGCTATATTCTAAGCTAGCACACTGACGCCGGTTACACCTAATGAACACGACCCAGTGCGTTCAGATCTATAACACTGAAGGGTTAGGGGGCTAGTGGATGGAACGTGGGGGCACTTGATTACCGGGGTGGGTGATGGGTTAGAATGCAGGTCGGGGACCAAATGTGGCACTTGCCACAAAAGCATGTGCACAACGCTCACAATACGCTAGGAACACACATTTGTTTGAATGGATATATTAATGGATAGTACATTAATAAAAGCTTTTGCTTTTGTTTTGATGGCCAATCATCAGAATGTACAGATTTGTTTATGAACTACATAAAAGTGATAGAAAAAGTTCACATGTACATGTTGTCTTATTGTGTGAGCTGTGCCTCCTGCTCTCATTTAATCAAGGAACACTTCATCATATGTTACCTCTCTCTGAATGAGTTTGACTCCTCTATGAACATGTTTCAGTATTCACACAGACCAGAAGGCTGGGAAGCCAGCTAAAATGTTTTCCAGGGAAGACAGAAAATAAAGTGAATACAGCAAAGTATTTTTGCAACACACACACACACACACAGAGAGACAGTGTAGATAAAGAGGCCATAATGAACTCCTATCCTGGAGTCGCTTGCCGGTTATTTACCTTGTGAGGTCACTGGCTTAGGTACGACAGAGACAGGTAAAACCTGTCCCTCTTGCTATCATAAATTGAATGCACCAATTTGTAAGTCGCTCTGGATAAGAGCGTCTGCTAAATGATGTGAATGTAAATGTAAATGAGTTCAAGAGGACTCATATTTATGTTACATTTGATTAAAACGTTATACTTTATATAATTAGCCCAAACAAAGTATTAAACTAATCTATTTCTAAAGTAGGAAGACTCTAAATTGGAAGTCTTGATGTAGTGTTCCTGTTATCCTTTAGTCATATGAGCCTAGGTATCCAATTGGCCAGGTCAAATATTGTTACGTTACAGCCTTCCTGCCAGGGCCGGTTCCAGGCATGAGTGACATAAGGGGTTGCTTAGGGCCCCCGACAGCTAGGGGGCCCCTGACCAAAAATACATAAATACAGTACCAGTCAAAAGTTTGGACACAGCTACTCATTCAAGGGTTTTTCTTTATTTTAACATTTTTTTTACATTGAAGAATAATAGTGAAGACATCAAAACTATGAAAAAACACATGGGATCATGTAGTAACCAAAAAAGTGTTAAACAAATCAAAATATATTTTATATTTGAGATTCTTCAAAGTAGCCACCCTTTGTCTTGATGACAGCTTTGCACACTCTTGGCATTCTCTCAACCAGCTTCATGAGGTAGTCACCTGGAATGCATTTCAATTAACATTTGTGCCTTCTTAAAAGTTAATTTGTGGAATTTCTTAATGTGTTTGAGCCAATCTGTTGTGTTGTGACAAGGTAGGGGGGTATACAGATGATAGCCCTATTCGGTAAAAGACCAAGTCCACATTATGGCAAGAACAGCTCAAATAAGCAAAGAGAAACGACAGTCCATCATTACTTTAAGACATGAAGGTCAGTCAATACGGAACATTTCAAGAACTTTGAACGTTTCTTCATGTGAGAGGTGATTTGAAGGATTAGTGGCTAGAAGGCCGGTGATGACGAACGCCGAAGCCTGCCCGAACAAGGAGAGGAGGCAGCTTCGGAGGAAGTCGTGATCAACACCCGGTACGAAGACCGGGGCCTCACTGCGGTGGCGGTCAGCGTTGGCCTTCTGACGACACATGGCGCGTTGGAGGTGGACGTGAGCAGCGTCCCATGTCTCCTCTGCGCGCCGAAACCAGTCATCCACCGCAGGAGCCTCGGTCTGGCTCTGGTGCCACGGTGCCAGTACCGGTTGGTAACCTAAAACACATTGGAATGGCGTTAGGTTAGTGGAGGAGTGACGGAGAGAGTTCTGGGCATATTCGTCCCATGGCAAGAACACTGACCACTCCCCCGGCCGGTCCTGGCAGTAGGACAGCAGGAACCTACCCACATCCTGATTTACCCATTCCACCTGCCCATTAGACTCGGGGTGGAAGCCAGAGGTCAGGCTGACCGAGACCCCCAGATGTTCCATGAACGCCTTCCAGACCTTGGATGTGAACTGGGGACCCCGGTCAGACACTATATCCTCTGGTACCCCGTAGTGTCGGAAGACGTGTGTAAACAGGGCCTCCGCAGTCTGCAGGGCCGTGGGGAGACTGGGCAGAGGAAGGAGGCGGCAGGCTTTAGAAAAGCGATCCACAACGACCAGGATGTTGGTGTTACCTTGAGAGAGGGGAAGATCGGTAAGGAAATCAATACTCAGGTGAGACCATGGTCGTTGTGGAACTGGTAAAGGCTGTAACTTACCCGCTGGGAGGTGCCTAGGTGCCTTACTCTGGGCGCACACCGAGCAGGAGGTGACATACACCCTCACGTCCTTAGCCAAGGTAGCCCACCAGTACTTTCCGGTCAGGCAGCGCACTGTACGACCGATACCTGGGTGACCAGAGGAGGGTGACGTGTGTGCCCAGTAGATCAGACGGTCATGGATAAGAGCAGGCATGTACTGCAGCCCAGCTGGACACTGAGGTGGAGATGGCTCTGTGCGTAACGCCTGCTCTATATCCGCGTCCATCGCCCATACTACCGGCGCCACAATGTAGGAGGCCGGGAGTATGGGGGTGTTGTCTCTGGGCCTCTCCTCTGTGTCGTACAGCCGTGACAATACGTCTGCCTTCACGTTCTTTGTTCCCAGGATGTATGATAGAGTGAAATCAAACCGGGTGAAGAATAGGGCCCACCTGGCCTGGCGAGGATTCAGCCTCATCGCTGCCTGGATGTACTCCAGGTTACGGTGGTGCGTCCAGACGAGGAAAGGGTGTTTCGCCCCTTCGAGCCAGTGCCTCCACACGGTCAGGGCTCGGACAACAGCCAACAGCTCCCGATCACCAACGTCGTAGTTCTGCTCCGCCGGGCTGAGTTTCTTGGAGAAGAAGGCACAGGGGCGGAGCTTGGGTGGCGTGCCCGAGTGTTGAGATAGGACAGCGCCTATCCCTAGCTCGGACGCATCCACCTCCACTACGAACGGTAGTGATGGATCAGGGTGGGCCAGTACTGGGGCTGAGTTGAACAGACCTCTCAGGTTACTGAAGGCCCTGTCAGCCTCAGCAGACCAGCGGAGCCGGGACGGCCCACCCTTCAACAGAGATGTAATGGGAGCTGCAACCTTGCCAAAGCCCGGGATAAACCTCCGATATTCGTTGGCAAAGCCAATAAAGCGCTGCACCTCCTTTACCGTGGTTGGAGTCGGCCTATTACGCACAGCTGAAACGCGATCTCCACACCTGAGGTGGTAATGCGGTATCCGAGGAAGGAGACGGACTGCTGGAAAAACAGACACTTTTCTGCCTTTGCATAAAGGTCATTTTCCAACAGTGGGCTAGCACTTTGCGATCCAGGGACACATGCTCAGCGCACGTAATGGAATACACCAGAATGTCATCGATGTAGACCACTACACCGCAACCAACCATGTCCCGAAACACCTCGTTCACAAAGGACTGGAAGACGGATGGAGCATTCATCAAATCACCAGGTATTCATAATGCCCCGTGGTTGTGCTGAATGCTGTCTTCCACTCATCCCCCTCTCGGATACGCACCAGGTTGTACGCACTCCGGAGATATAATTTGGTGAAGAAGCGTGCCCCATGCATTGACTCGATCACTGAAGGAATGAGGGGTGAGGATAACTAAATCGGATAAGTTCATTAGAGTTACCAGCCTCAGAAATTGCAGCTCAAATAAATGCTTCACAGTGTTCAAGTAACAGACACATCTCAACATCAACTGTTCAGAGGAGACTGTGTGAATTACATTTACATTTTAGTCATTTAGCAGATGCTCTTATCCAGAGCGACGTACAGTTAGTGAGTGCATACATTATAATTATTATTATTTATTTTTTTGTCTTTTTATTTTATTTTTCATACTGGCCCCCCGTAGGAATCGAACCCACAACCCTGCCGTTGCAAACACCATGCTCTACCAACTGAGCTACATCCCTGCCGGCCATTGCCTCCCCTACCCTGGGCCAATTGTGCACCGCCGCATGGGTCTCCCGGTCGCGGCCGGCTACGACAGAGCCTGGATTCGAACCAGGATTTCTAGTGGCACAGCTAGCACTGCGATGCAGTGCCTTAGACCACTGCGCCACTCGGGATGAATCAGGCCTTCATGGTCGAATTGCTGCAAAGAAACCACTACTAAAGGACACCAATAAGAAGAAGAGACCTGCTTGGGCCAAGAAACACGAGCAATGGACATTAGATCGGTGGAAATGTGTCATTTGGTCTGGAGTCCAAATAGGCGATTTTTGGTTCCACCCGCCGTGTCTTTGTGAGACGCGGTGTGGGTGAACGGATGATCTCTGCATGTGTATTTCCCACCGTAAAGCATGTAGGAGGAGGTGTTATGGTGTGGGGGTGCTTTGCTGGTGACACTGTCTGTGATTTATTTAGAATTCAAGGCACACTTAACCAGCATGGCTACCACAGCATTCTACAGCGATACGCCATCCCATCTGGTTTAGGCTTAGTGGGACTATCATTTGTTTTTTAACAGGACAATGACCCAACACACCTCCAGGCTGTGTAAGGGCTATTTTACCAAGAAGGAGATTGATTGAGTGCTGCATCAGATGACCTGGCCTCCACAATCCCCCGACCTCAACCCACTTGAGATGGTTTGGGATGAGTCGGACCGCAGAGTGAAGGATAAGCAACCAACAAGTGCTCAGCATTTGTGGGAACTCCTTCAAGAGTGTTGGAAAAACATTCCTCATGAAGCTGGTAGAGAGAATGCCAAGAGTGTGCAAAGCTGTTATCAAGGCAAAGGGTGGCTATTTGATGAATCTCAAATATAAAATATATTTTGATTTGTTTAACCCTTTTTGTTTACTACATGATTCCATATGTGTTATTTCATAGTTTTGATGTCTTCACTATTATTCTACAATGTAAAAAGTAGTAAAAATAAAGAAAAACCCTTGAATGAGTAGGTGTGTTCAAACTTTTGACTGGCAGTGTATATATATGGAATTGCACCTTCAACAGGGGAGCCGCTAAAATATTTTGCTGCAAGGTGGGGGGCCCCCTAAGCAAGGTTTGGTTGGGGGGCCCCCCACCTTATTGCAAAATATTTTAGGGGCTCCCCTGTTGACGCTGCAATTCTACACATTTTGCCATGGGGCGTAAAGAAAATGTGGCAGTTTTAAAGCATGTTTTCTGCATTTCTACAAAATGTTCCATGGGGCAGAGAGAAACATCTTGCAGTTTTACAGCAAATTTCCTGCAATTCTAGCCCTAAACCTCGCTTAGGGCCCCCAAAAGGCTAGAGCCGGCCCTGCTTTTTGCACTATCCTTGTAAGTAACTATATTATTCAGGCACCTACTGTAGGCGAGCCTTTCCCCGCCCCCGTGGAGATGTGTCCTCCTACCGCCATGGATAAAGTTCAGGATGTGACCAAGTGCCATGAAACATACGCGCACTGCCAGTCCAATGTTCACCAACAGCTTGTAGCTGTTACCTGTAGGTTACAATTTCTACTGCGACAACTGGGAAGGAGACAATTCCGGAACTTCAGACAGAAAGATCAAACGAGAAAACGAAAATAACAATTTATTTGCTATGCGCATTCCGACTGGGAGGAACTAATTGGACAGACAGGTTGGCCTTTGATTTGGACTCCCGTGTCTGCTGCTCCATCGTCTCCAGTGCTGTAAGTGCAAACAGAGGGGGCATTGGACAGTGACTGCGTCAATGATGGCTGGATGTTGTATGTCGGCGGAGGAGAAGGAGAATCAGAGAATCAATCAGGAGATTGAAAGGCAGCTGCGGCGGGACAAGAAAGACTCTCGCAGGGAACTCAAACTGCTGCTATTAGGTGAGAGCTGTCACATCTGTCAATAGGTGCATACTGCTTAGTGCATAGCCACGGCTGTAGCCAGGGTCCAATACATTTTAAGAAAGTTGAAGCTCATTTACTTAATTTCTATACAATTTAAAAACGTTATAAAAATGCTATTTGGAGAACAGCAAAAACAAGCAAAAATGAGCCCAGCTATTATCAATCACATTGGTTGCTGCAGCATCATTCACCTCAGTCGATCTACAAACACATAGCCTATTAGCTATAGCTGCTACACATGAACTCACATGAACTCAGCACCGGGATTAAAAACTATAATTGAATATGTACAGAGCAGAAAGTATTTTATTAACAAAATGGTAAACAAATAGTTTTGCTTTACATAATATATTTTTTATTGTTGCAGTTTTATAGCAGATTTCCTGCAATTCTACACATTTTGCCGTGGGGTGGGGTGGGGAGACATTTTTGCAGTTGTAAAGCACGTTTTCTGCAATTCTACACATTGTGCCATGATTTATGACAGAGGGGGTCCCCTGGAGGTCAGGGCCCCTGAGTACGTGCCCTGCCTGCCCAGTTGGTAATTCGGCCATGATAACTACAAGTTTAGATAGCTGGTTTAGTTAGACTAAATAGACTAATTTACCTTAAAATTGTTTTACTGACATGGGTTAATTGAGTGACTGTCAGTGAGTGAGATATAACAACAGGAAAACTGCTGATGCACAACCAAGTTTAGAAATTGGCTACTAGGCAAAGCGTGGACCACACCTGGCCATAGGTGTCAAGTCAGGTGAGGAAAGGATCAGTAAGCTAGGCTATCACAGTGATGTAGACATGCTAATAAATTCAGATAATTGTTAGACTATAACACATTTAATATTTTAAGTAATAGGCCTATAATGTGTCCATGCTGTGCAAACATAGGAGCGCATTTGTTTTTTAATCTCCTTTTAATTTCATTTCCTTCACCCTCCCTCTCCGGATGTGGTTGTGGTGCGCTCTGGCACCGTTCAGAGCTTGGCACAGTTGTTCCACATTGTTCCATAATGTCAGCACTGTACAACTTCTCAACATAGCCTAGGCACTTGCACTTTTTTCTAGGCTATTAGCATAACTGTAAAAAAAAATATTACCAAGGCTTACTAAACAGTTTTGCTGCTCAGATGGAAGGCGCGTTTGCACCTAGCCCAATCATAGACGGTAATGTTAAACATATACCATCTATTAACGAACCTGTCTGCCGTCCGGGGCAAATGCACCGACGCTGCCCAGAAGCTCTGTCTAAATGTCAATACACCTCACTTGCAATACGGTTTTGGAAACATTTGGAACTGAACTTTCATATCGACGAGAAATAATTTAAAAAAAACTACATTTTTAATTACTACACACCTTTAAAGGGTTAGGGTTCCGACATGGCCATACACTCCTTAACAGTACATTCTTGGGCTACCTTGCACCCAGTCGAGAGAGGTGAATGAAATTGTATTGTTGAAAAAATGTGATGACTTCACTGTCATTGTCAACAAATTGAATAGCCTACTAACTAATATTAACTAACTGCGAAGCTTTCAATTATGAAATGTTGGTGGCTTGCCTTGGGGCGTTGGCCACCGATGTGTTTGTAGACGCAGATAGCTGGTGTACCACGGTTATTCTCTCTTGCAAAGTCATGCAAATACAGCCGTGTGTATCATATCAGTTTTGCCTGATCAATGCTCCTGGAAAGTGTGCTCTAAACACACACACAAATAAAATAAAATAAAATAAAATTTTATTGGCCACATGCGCCAAATACAACAGGTGCAGACATTACAGTGAAATGCTTACTTACAGCCCTTAACCAACAGTGCATTTATTTTAAATAAAAAAGTAAAAATAAAACAACAACAAAAAAAGTGTTGAGAAAAAAAGAGCAGAAGTAAAATAAAATAACAGTAGGGAGGCTATATATACAGGGGGGTACCGGTGCAGAGTCAATGTGCGGGGGCACCGGCTAGTTGAGGTAGTTGAAGTGGCTAGTTCGAAAAAAGAAGGGCTTGTAACGCACATTCGCATATAAAACAACATTTATTGAAATGTCATAAACACTGGATATCTTATGTTTCTAATAGACCTTCACCTGTTAAACACCACAAAACTGTTATAAAATATCTTATATTAAGAATACATCAGAATGTATCATAGACATGTCTACAACTTGAATATCTTGGTTTGCCATATAGCAGACAAACATAGGCCTAGTTGTGCTATAAGGAAATACCTTATACGGTGCTCTTCTGTCCAGTGTGTGTGTGTGAGAGGCAGTGAAGTGTGTGAGCCACTACATGTCCCTGACGGTATCATTAGACCAGTGACTGGCCACAGTAAAACTCATGGGAGAGATTCAGCACATGATGAAAAGGTCGATACTGCAGGGTTTCTGGTCCAGACCTACATATGATCACCATGTGTATTGTGTAACACTTTGAACTATTGCTTGTTAGTATTGGTGAACAGATAGCATCAGTCATCACCGCAGGCAAGGTAACTTACTTTTCATGTGAGTGTGGTTCAACGAACCACCTCTGTTTTACACCAGCGTCAATGATGTCAGCATCTGCCTCCTCGTACTTCAGTAAGAGATTATACAGATTCTGCAGCAGGGCTTTGTGTAGGCTACTGTCCTCACACCTTAGCTCCCACAAATGAGGAAGTTGAGGTGTATGTTCCTGTGGTCAGGGTGGCAGGCTAGGTGGTTATGGTTAAAGCTAATGCCAGTAATGCCCACAGCTGAATGCTCCTCTGAGTGGGGGAGGGGCCAGCTGGGCAGACAGACAGACAGACAGGGAAGCGGACTGGTGGTGGTAACCACAGTGGTACTGCTGGTATGGTAATAACCCTATTTCACTATTACATCACCGTGTAAACCAAGGGTGCACAACATACGGCCCTGCACTCCAGATGAGGCCTGAAATCCAATTCAATCCGCCATGGTCGTCTTAGTAAGAAAATAATAGGCTGAATCTCTTTTAGAATGGTTTTGGTTTTGGTTAAAACAAACTACTAAAAGTTTAACTTAAACCAGATAGAAACTGTAGAAATGATAATTTACCTTTGTATATATTTTCAAAATAATTCATAATTCTTTGAGCCTGACGTCAACTTTTTTACAAAATGACATATTGGTTTCCTTACCCTGTAAGCAGCCTATGGACAAGGTAGGACAGAAATCCATGCTTTGGTTTAGTTTCCCTGGCACGGGTTCCAAATGCTAACGTTTTAGCATTTGTGGCACAAATTCCATTCAAGTCATGGTACCGATATTAGCATGTTCAAATCATCTATAAGTGACTTTGTTGAGCTTCACAATCAAATGTAGATACTTTCAGATGATTTGAACTATCATGCAAACACACAGGCAACTTTTAAAATTGCATTGTAAAGTTACAGAATAGATGTCCCAAATTCTACACATATCTGAGAGGATTGGACAGGTGTAAGCAATAAAACAACATTTATAGTAGCCTATTAGAGGGCAAGTTGGAGCTACTATCATATCGCTTAAACCTATCACATCCTCTCAGATCTCGACAAGTCTAGGGGGTAGGGGTTAGGAGTTGTTTCTGGACAGTGCCCTTAAATCTCCGGCCTGCTTCTCCAAACATTGCAATGAACTCTTAACTTTTGACCATTGTCTCTGTGTTGAGACTGCCTGGCAGATGGAATCATATTCAGCACCATGCCTTCAAATGCTATATTAGAGGTTCAGTCAGAGAAAATGTTACAGTGATGTGCTCAAACATACAGTGCATTCGGAAAGTATTCAGACCCCTTTACTTTTTCCACATTTTGTTACGTTACAGCCTTATTCTAAAATTGATTAAATTGTTTGTTTTCCCCCCTCATGAATCTACACACAATACCCCATAATGACAAAGCAAAAACAGGTTTTTAGAAATGTTTGCAAAAAAAATGGAAATATGATTTTTACATAAGTATTCAGACCCTTTACTCAGTACTTTGTTGAAGCATCTTTGGCAGCGATTACAGCCGCAAGTCTTCTTGGGTATGGCGCTACAAGCTTGGCACATCTGTATTTGGGGAGTTTCTCCCATTCTTCTCTGCAGATCCTCTCAAGCTCTGTCAGATTGGATGGGGAGCGTTGCTGCACAGCTATTTGCAGGTCTCTCCAGAGATGTTAGATCGGGTTCAAGTCCGGGCTCTGGCTGGGCCACTTATGGACATTCAGAGACTTGTCCCGAAGCCACTCCTGCGTTGTCTTGGCTGGGTGCTTAGGGTCGTTGTCCTGTTGGAAGGTGAACTTTTGCCCCAGTCTGAGGTCCTGAGCGCTCTGGAGCAGGTTTTCATCAAAGATCTCTCTGTACTTTGCGCCGTTCCTCTTTCCCTCGATCCTGACTGGTCTCCCAGTCCCTGCCGCTGAAAAATATCCCCACAGCATGATGCTGCCACCACCATGCTTCACCGTAGGGATGGTGCCAGGTTTCCTCCAGACGTGACGCTTGGCATTCAGGCCAAAGAGTTCAATCTTGGTTTCATCAGACCAGAGAATCTTGTTTCTCATGGTCTGAGAGTCCTTTAGGTGCCTTTTGGCAAACTCAAAACGGGCTGTCATGTGCCTTTTACTGAGGAGTGGCTTCCGTCTGGCCACTCTATCATAAAGGCCTGATTGGTGGAGTGCTGCAGAGATGGTTGTCTTTCTGGAAGGTTCTCCCATCTCCACAGAGGAACTCTGGAGATGACCAAGGCCCTTCTCCCCCGATTACTCAGTTTGGCCGGGCGGCCAGCTCTAGGAAGAGTCTTGGTGGTTCCAAACGTCTTCCATTTAAGAATGATGGAGGCCACTGTGTTCTTGGGGACCTTCAATGCTGCAGAAATGTATTGGTACCCTTCCCCAGATCTGTGCCTCGACACAATCCAGTCTCGGAGCTCTTCAGACGACAATTCCTTCGACCTCATGGCTTGGTTTTGCTCTGACATGCACTGTCAACTGTGGGACCTTATATAGGCAGGTGTGTGCCTTTCCAAATAATGTCCAACAATTGAATTTACCACAGGTGGACTCCAATCAAGTTGTAGAAACATCTCAAGGATGATCAATGAAAACAGGATGCACCTGAGCTCAATTTTGAGTCTCATAGCAAAGGGTCTGAATACTTATGTAAATAAGGTATTTGTTTTATTTTTAATACATTTGCTAAAATTTCTTAACCTGTTTTTGCTTTGTCATTATGGGGTATTTTGTGTAGATTGATGAGGAAAACAATTAATTTAATCCATTTTAGAATGAAGCTGTAACGTAACAAAATGTGGAAAAAGGGAAGGGGTCTGAATACTTTCCGACATATTTGTTTAACCAGCTAGTGTGTGAGGACGTGGTGTTCTTGCAGTAGGAGTCGGAGAGGAATGCTAGCAGCGAGAGTGTGTGATGGTGTCTGCAGAGAGGAGCTGAGAGAGCCGATAAACATGTCCAAACAACCACAGACAGAACCTCTGACAGTCTACAGAGCATCACCCTCCCTCACCCTCACACCACACACACTTCTCTTTGCCCAACAGATTGGCCATTAGTAACACACATGCACACACACAAATGTAGGGTCTTATGCAGCCTTTTTTTCCCCCTGACGACTCATTCTGAATTTTATTCCGCTGCTTTATCAATCACTCCATAAGAAAGGCTAGTGGGTGTGGCGTTTGGCTAGAGTGACGGGGATGGGTAGTCAGCCCTTTTTAACTGCAGGTCCAACAATGTTAGTTTTTCTTTAAATACAATGATCAGTTTTAACACACTTTGCCCTTTAGTGATGCTGGGTGACCTATGGGTGGGTAGCCAAATAATTACGAACTTTATCTTCCTGGTGTTTATTATTTAGACAGAAGAACAGGAATCATTGAGACTGAACGGTTTCCAGAGTATAATTCATCATCAACAATCATCTACTGTATATTGTTGAAGGCAATGGCCACTAGAAATGGTCAAATCAAGGGTTTTCTGCATGGATGGGATGCTGTATGTTCCAGTGTCGGTCAGTACCGTTTCAGATGAGGGAGGACACATTTCTTTTCATGAGTATGGCCTTATTTCTATTACAGCATACTGTATGACTGTCATTCATATTCCATTCACCCAGCTCAATGTAACAGCGTTAGGTTTAGGCTACTACATGATACTAGAATGTTCTCTATACCCATCATAAGGTTGCTACAACCTAGCCTATGAATGAAAGTTTACAACGTAGGTGCACACAGGTCGAGAGACAAATCTGATGTGACAGACAGTGACATTCAATACCACCTTGCACACTCTTGCCTGCAATTAGCTGATAGTGGGTGTAATCATTATTCCAACAGTTGCAAACGAGAGTTTCTATTGGACAAATTCAGTTATGTTTATCCCCATTTTGTTCTGTTTAAGAAAAGTTTTTCAACAGAATCGGCGGAATGAATACACCCCTGATCACGCGTAAACACAGTTCACAGTTTCATAGCAGCTACGTTTTATTCCTTCTCGCATCTACGTTATGCGCTCTCCTCCTTTCACCTCTTCCCTTCACTTGTGGACTTCAATGCACAACACATCAGCTGTATGTGACTAGCCGAAAAAACCTTTCCAAGCCAAACGGCTACACACAGTCTACATCGTTGTCACCATATTAGCTAAAGTAACGTCATAGTCAGCATAGCTAATAGAACTAACGTAGGCTAAACTAGCTAGATGCATTTGCTAGCTAAGTAAGAGAAACTGAAAGTGAAAACAATTACGAAATCTCTCTTTCTCTCTTGCTTCTCCTTCATTTAGGAAGAAATTAATTTGTTCAAAACTATTCAACTATTTTCTTTCTCTCTCTTTGAGTCAACTACTCACCACATTTTATGCACTGCACCGCTAGCTAGCTGTAGCTTATGCTTTCAGTACTAGATTAATTATCTGATCCTTTGATTGAGTGGACAACATGTCAGTTCATGCTGCAAGAGCTCTGATAGGTTGGAGGATGTCCTCCGGAAGTTGTCATAATTACTGTGTAAGTATATGGAAGGGGGTGAGAACCAAGAGCCTCCTAGGTTTTTTAAAAAGTCAATGTACTCAGAGGAGGACGGAAGCTAGCTGTCCTCCGGCTACACCATGGTGCTACCCTACAGAGTGCTGTTGAGGCTACTGTAGACTTAGTGAAATAGTGTGTTTTAACAAATTATTTGGTGACGTGATTATAT
The DNA here is from genome assembly GCF_020615455.1 of Coregonus clupeaformis. NCBI lineage: Eukaryota > Metazoa > Chordata > Actinopteri > Salmoniformes > Salmonidae > Coregonus > Coregonus clupeaformis. Next base: position 21,467,175 of record NC_059209.1, on the reverse strand, counting down.
TTAGTATAGTTTTATCTCAAAATTAGAACTTTTTAAAATGTTTTAAAATGTTACTTTTTAAGAAATTCACTGGAGGATGGTCCTCCCCTTCCTCCTCTGAGGAGCCTCCACTGGAATGTACACCGAGCAAAAATATAAATGCAACATGCAACAATTTCTAAGATATTACTGAGTTACAGGAAATCAGTCAATTGAAATAAATTAATTAGGCCCTACTGGTAAAGAGTTACTTTAACTCTACCCACATGTACATATTACCGCAATTACCTCGATTAACCGGTGCCCCCGCACATTGACTCTGTACCGGTACCACCTGTATATAGCCTCCCTACTGTTATTTAATTTTACTGCTGGTCTTTAATTATTTGCCATTTTTTATTTGTTACTTATGTATTTTTTTTTCTTCTTAAAACTGCGTTGTTGGTTAAGGGCTTGTAAGTAAGCATTTCACTCTAAGGTCTACACCTGTTGTATTCGGCGCATGTGACAAATAAAATTTGATTTGTTCTATGTATTTCACGACTGGGAATACAGACATGCATCTGTTGGTCACAGGTAGGTTGTGGATCAGAAAACCAGTCAGTATCTGGTGAGACCACCATTTGCCTCATGCAGCACGACACATCTCCTTTACATAAAGGTTGATCAGGCTATTGATTGTGGCCTGTGGAATGTTGCCCCACTCCTCTTCAATGACTGTGCGAAGTTGCTGGATATTGGCGGGAACTGGAACACACTGTCGTACACGTCGATCCAGAGGATCCCAAAACATGCTCAATGGGTGACATGTCTGGTGAGTATGCAGGCCATGGAAGAACTGGGACTTTTTTCAGCTTCCAGGAATTGTATACAGATCCTTGCGACATGGGGCTGTGCATTATCATGCTAAAACATGAGGTGATGGTGGCGGATGAATGGCACGACAATGGGCCTCAGGATCTCATCACGGTATCTCTGTGCATTCAAATTGCCATCAATAAAATGCAATTGTGTTCGTTGTCCGTAGCTTATGCCTGCCCATACCATAACCCCACCGCCACCATGGGGCACTCCATTCACAACGTTGACATCAGCCAACTGCTCGCCCACATGACGCCATCCCTGTCTGCCATCTGCCCGGTACAGTTGAAACCGGGATTCATCTGTGAAGAGCACACTTCTCCAGCGTGCCAGTGGCCATTGAAGATGAGCATTTGACCAGTGAAGTCTGTTACGATGCCAAACTGCAGTCAGGTCAAGACTCTGGTGAGGACGACGAGCACGCAGATGAGCTTTCCTGAGATGGTTTCTTCGGTTGTGCAAACCCACAGTTTTATCAGCTGTCCGGGTGGCTGGTTTCGATGTGGAGGTCCTGGGCTGGCGTGGTTACACGTGGTCTGCGGTTGTGAGGCCGGTTGGATGTACTGCCAAATTCTTTAAAATGACGTTGGAGGCGGCTTATGGTAGAGAAATGAACATTACATTCTCTGGCAACAGCTCTGGTGGACATGCCTGCAGTCACCATGCCAATTGCACGCTCCCTCGAAACTTGAGACATCTGTGGAATTGTGTTGTGTGACAAAACTGTACATTTTAGAGTGGTCTTTTATTGTCCCCAGCACAAGGTGCACCTGTGTAATGATCATGCTGTTTAATCAGCTTCTTGATATGCCACACCTGTCAGGTGGATGGATTATTTTGACAAAGGAGAAATGCTCACTAACAGGAATGTAAACAAATTTGTGCACAAATCAGCTCATGAAACATGGGACCAAGACTTTACATGTTACATTTATATTTTGTTCAGTATAAGTGTAGGAGAGGGTGGGTAACTGTCATGAGGGGAACTAGGGGAGTTTTCAGGACGGGGAGAGCAAGGACAAGAAAACCCCCCGAACAGAAATCTATAATAAAAACAAATTGAAATCATAAAGTTCTTTGTGGGCGGTGTCTGAAAGAATGTATGGGTCTGAAAGAATGCATAATTACTGTAAGCATCAAATGCTAGGTGTATAGGCCTATAGCTAAATCATATTATATTCTCTGTGTGAAGGTCCTAATGGATGGAATTAAAGTTGGTATATTACAACAAATTATTATAACTCATTGTATTAATTTGGAAAACTGCCGTAACTTTCTAATCTCAATGGCAAAAGGATGGATCAACCCTCTCCAGTAGTGTTTAAAAGATAATTAAATTGAACATTTATATTGTATCTCTATGGTTTAATAGGTCATGAGGGTGCAAATACCAGCTCCCCCTCTGACTGCTTTGGACAGTTGTACATGCTTTGATTGGTCAACTTAATATTCACAAGTGCCTGTGACCTCTTTGATTGGTCATGGTCAGGCACAAGTCCCTGCCCATTATGTCTGATTGATGGATGGATGTGGTGGCTTATTGAGGACATGTTTTCATGTTGTTCTCATTAGAATATTGACAGGCTAATTTTTGAAAGTCAAATTCATTCAAATTTGTCAAAGCCTATGTACAGATGTCTGCAAATACAGTTTCCTTAGCAACAACTTACTTATTTGGTTTTAGTCTCAACTCTCACACATACAAACACACTGTACGATTAACTCGAAGAAGCATTTTTGAAGTCCACTTCCATTGTCCTCCAAGAGTAGCTTAATGTTTGGCTGGAAGGAGGGATTGTGTTTGAGTGAGGTGCATTGGATTCACAAGAAACTAAAGACAGAGGAGACCCAGCAGCAGTGAACTTGTGTTCTGAATCTGTTGGTGTCTGGTGTGTGTTGGCAGCATTTATTCCTATGCTGACATGTTTTAATCCTGAGGGGCTCCAGGAACTGTGACTAAATGGTGTCCAGGAATGAGCCCATCTTTGACTTCCTCTCAGAAACAACGCTAAACAGTTTACAGAACGAGAGAAGACTGTTACCCAGCTGGCCCCCTCTTTAAACAGCACACTTCTCAAGAGCAGCTTCTCTCCTCTCCCCATCCCCCTTTCTCTCCTCTCTTTCCTTTCCTCCTCTCTTTTTCACCTCTGCCTATCCAGGTGAATTCCTCTAAGCTAACAATCCGGTGTCACTTCCTTCCATTTCTCAACTACTTCAAGAGAGGGAGAGCGGGTCTGTGAGTGTCTTCACATAATATATTTTTTATCAACATCACTAATCTATTCATCAATGAATCTGTCAATCATTTAAGGCCTCGGAGTGGTTCACTTAATTTGTGTTGCTGTTGCCTGACTCATTTGATAATATGTGTGTGTGTGTGTGTGTGTGTGTGTGTGTGTCAGTGCTGTGATTGGGGGATGAGGCTCAACCTAATCCTGCTATAGTGCTGATATAATGTGTCCAGATTAATATTTTCAGAGACACAGAAACAAAAACACAGCTGGGAGTGAAGGCTGCCGTGCCACTGGAGCACTACTGCTGGGATACATAAAAAGGACAGGCCCTAAGGTCTACTTGTCAAACAAACACTCATTGTTCTTACAGTAGCAGGGTGGATGGATGGTTTTTCAGTGTGGGTCTTGTTAGTTTACATCCTGGTGTGGTTGTTCGTGACAGAGTGAACCATGGGTGATTCATAGAGCAGTGGAGGTGGGGTTATACTGTCACAGACTCTGCTTCTCCATCTGCTGGACACTCATTGCTCTCCTGGCTCTCTCCTCTTCCCTGGGCCCTACTCATTCCCTCTGCCGCAGTAGTAGCATTTATTGGCAACTCACAGTCATAAACTGAAGACCACATTAAGTGTTACCCTGTGACTTCAGCAGACCTGGAATTCTTACATATTTTGTAGACTTTGAGACCGTTATGATGAATGAATAAGAAAGGGAGACAGGCCATTGGGAAGGGGGGACACAGATCAAACCCCTGTCTCCGGTGGGGAGAGGTATACACTATCTAGAGCTGGGAGTGTTTCTGCTAGACCACGGGCTCTGCACTGCTCTAGTGCAGGTCCTGCTGGATAATGAGATAGAGTACTTTGGCTTTTGATATCATTGACAGGGGACATTGTTGATGGAGAAAGATGGCGCTGGAAGTGGTTGCGTCACCACACGTCTTCTCATTAAGGAGCATGTTGTTGTTGGTGGACCAGGTGCTGAGCGTATTTAGTTGCTTCTGCATTGATGATGGCTGCTGCAGATTCCTTGTTTCAAGTCACTGACATAATTCCACACAGGGTTTGCAGCCTCTTGTGCAGGGCAAAGAGTAGGACTGGGCCAAATAGAGTGCCTTGGGGAACACCACATGTAAGGGGCTGTATTGTGATCAACCCTGTCTCTTTCCTCTCTGTCAGGTACTGGAGAGAGTGGGAAGAGCACCTTCATTAAACAGATGAGAATCATCCATGGCGCCGGCTACTCAGAGGAGGACAAGCGCGGCTTCACCAAGCTGGTGTACCAGAACATCTTCACTGCCATGCAGTCCATGATCCGCGCCATGGAGACCCTCAACATCCCCTTCTCTGAGGCCCAGAATAAGGCAAGAATCCCAGCAACATTACACTTCAGCCCTACCTCAGCACTGGCTGATCACGGAGCCAAGGACTTTCGTTTTCCTTTGTGAAGTGTTTTAAAGCATTTTCCGTTGCGTGCCCTATGGAACACACCCCAACCATGTTGTTGTTTGCTCCCTCCCTCCCAGGGCTATGGCAGCATGTTGATTGAGGTGGAGGTGGACATGGTGAATGATCTGGAGAGAGGCCATGTGGACGCCATCAGGAGCCTGTGGATGGACAGTGGAGTGCAGGAGTGCTACGACCGCCGCAGGGAGTACCAGCTATCTGACTCCGCCAAATAGTGAGTAGACTTAAGTCATAGGGCCAGGAGTTTTTCTTGAACTGGTCATGATCAGGATAAACCACAGGTCAGGTAACTAGGCCTTAGACAAAGACGACATATCTATTGACAAAAAGTAATGACACTATAACGTAAGACTGCAAAGCCGTAAAATGTTATTTTGCTAATGCAAAGTCCCTGAGCCAAGCAGTTGCTTCCAGTCCTGCTGGGTTGAGGGTTAGGCCTCCACTGAGCCTCCACTGAGTTTGTGGATTGGACAGACTTCAAGAATATAGTGCATGGTTTGCTCCACCCCACAGGCACATAGGGGGCTTGCTTTTATGCCCTATTTGTGGAAGTTGGCGAGGCACGGGCCGTGGCCAGTCTTTAACCTATTGAAGGTGGACCACTAGTGATGAGGTGCTTATTTGTCAGGTCCAGTGACTCCCATTCTTGTGTCCAGGTGAGATTTGTGTTGAATTCATCAGTGGGTGGGTCTTTACAAATTGGCACGTCAGGTGTGGGGCATTGCAGACTTTTTAAATAATTTTGTCGGTAGTTTCGAGTCTCCAGATGTGTGTGTGTGGGGGGGGTGATGTTTGCCAGGACAGGGAGCCAGGGAAGCGGGTGGATCGTAGTGTGCCAGTAATGATACGCATAGTGGCGTTTAGCTGTGTCGACTGTGTGTGTGTGTGTGTGTGTGACAACCTTGACCAGACAGGTGCACAGTATGCCCTAGAAGAGATCAATATTCACACTGGAATGTGAATATGCTGCCAACATGGCCTGTTTAATTACATGGACAATATTTGAACTAACTGGGTTTTCATCAGCATATACCAATGTAAAGTGTTTCTGTTGTTATTTTCTCTGGGTGAGCACACATTATTCCCTTCAACTTTTTCTTCATGGGTTTTCAGTTATCTGAGTGACCTGGACAGGATCGCAGAGCCCTCCTACCTGCCCACCCAGCAGGACATCCTGAGGGTCCGAGTACCCACAACGGGCATCATCGAGTACCCCTTCGACATGGAAAACGTCATCTTCAGGTGAGGGACACTTTGGTTCTGCCAATGATGTACCTTCTCCAATCTCCACTGAGCGCAAGTCCTATGTAAGAGAAACACTATAGACCCATTTCCTGTCCGCGTCATGAAAAGTTTCGTGCGCGGTTCCAAATCAGAAAGGGGTTTGTTTACATGAGTGGATACAGAATCCTCCGACTTCAAATGCAGCTTGTGCAAGGAAGATTGATAACCTAGCAAGTTAGCAAGCCAGCTAGGCAAGGTAAAAATATCACAAATAGAGCTAGATGAAGCCAGAAGAATAATGTAATTGTTGAACATAGCTATAGCAATCAGTCTTGTGCGTTTTCATGGTCATCACTCATTCACTGTTAAGTTTAGCAAGATCCCGACATCAGTGTTAGCTATCCTGCTACAGAGCTTTTTGTTGTGAGGATGCGCGCGGATCACTCGAACCAGACGTTTGCTTGTAAACCAAAAATGTCTATTGGTATGCAATAAGCAGCGCACCTAACATTGGCTTGTTGTGACAGGATGGTGGACGTGGGGGGTCAGAGGTCAGAGAGGAGGAAGTGGATCCACTGCTTTGAGAACGTCACATCCATCATCTTCTTGGTGGCGCTTAGTGAGTACGACCAGGTGCTGGCTGAGTGTGACAACGAGGTGAGCTCCCGTCAGTCAGAGCAGTCACTGGACCTTTTACTGATACACTTGCAGGCCGCATTTGTTGAGCTAACAAGCTGTTGTGTAAAATTGATTAGTAAAATAAGCTATTAAGTCAAATGTATCACACATTAAAATGTATAAGTTAGATGTATCTCACAAATTAGATGAGAATGGGCTATCATATCCACTTACTGTACGTGCGTTCACTTCCCCTAGAACCGTATGGAAGAGAGCAAAGCCCTCTTCAAGACCATCATCACATACCCCTGGTTCCAGCGATCTTCTGTCATCCTTTTCCTCAACAAAACTGACATCCTAGAGGAGAAGATCACACACTCCCACCTTGTCAACTACTTCCCAGAATACATCGGTAAACTCTAGTAGTGTTTGTGTTGCATTCAATATGTGAGTGTAGGAGGTTGTGTGTGTGTGTGTGTGTGTGACCGCTATTCTTGTGTTTAGTAAGTGAACACATTACTTTACATACACGCACTCACACGTGACCAACCTGGTATCAAGCCCATGCTGCCATACGACTCAAGAACACATTAGCCCACTGAGCTAAAGCCTAGGCATTCATTCTTGAAGCTCACACATTTTCAGGTCTCAGGCAAGGTTACTCATCACGAGTGTAGTTCCCATAACAACCTCCGCTAGGCACACACGCCATAACTAAAGCTCTTGTTTCCAGGGCCACAGAATGACCCTAAAGCAGCCAGGGAGTTCATCCTGAAGATGTACCAGGAGCAGAACCCAGACAGAGAGAAGACTGTCTACTCCCACTTCACCTGTGCCACCGACACAGAGAACATCCGCTTCGTCTTTGTTGCTGTTAAAGACACCATCCTCAGACACAACCTGAAGGAGTTCAACCTGGTTTAGAGGAGAGCTAGGGCTCCTGCAAGTTTAGGAGACATCTAGACTGGTCCGAGATGATGTGCTTCAGCCAACTCCTCTGACTATCGTTGACATGAGTTGGTTAAAGCACATACAGATCTGGGATCTGGCTAGGAGACTTTGAGAGTAGATGTAGAGGGTTAGGTTGGAAGGTCAGATTGATGTGCTAGAAGAATATGCTCTGACTGCCAGATTTATAGTGCTGCTTTTCTGTCCAAGGTGCTTTTTAGGTTAAGCATCTATACCAAGAGAAAAGCTCCTCTACATAACTTTTCAAAAAAAAGAATGAAAATTCTACTCATTTGTATAGTGACCGGGATGCCAAAGTTACGTTTTTTAAAGTAAAATATATTTTTATTGTATGGTCGTCGTACCAAAACAAATGTTTTTTCTTTGAAATGGACGACTTAAATTTATTTATCTTGTGGAGTTAGTACAGAGGAAGGAGTTAAAGTATAGCACCTTTTGATTTATTTAAAAATAAACTTTGTAAAACTATGATCTATCTAGCAATTATGTACAACACTCCTCAGGATATCTTTCCTTAGTGAGCAGTAATATGATAGTGATGAGTGCAAGTGAAATTGAGTTCTTGTCCAAGTCTTTTACTTGTTGTTTAAATGTGAGCAACACTTGGCCGTAAAAATGCAATTTGTTTTCATACAGATACTGTATTTATATACTCCACCTTATATCTAAACAGTGAAGACATGCATATTTTAGCCAAGTAATCAGTCTAAAGTGCCTTGTTTGAGAGAGGAATAACAGAATAATTCCAGTGAACTATAGGGACATTTACCTGAGAACTTCATTTAGGAGCAAATCCTTACTTCCACTTGATTCAAATTTTCAGTTGGTGTCAATGGGAAACTAAGTGAAAATTCAACTTGAAGTGGGAGTTAGGATTCACCCCTAAGTGCATAAATATGAATACGTATTCCAAACAACCGATTTCTGGTCATGAAAGAATTCTCCATTCATAGATTGTGACTGTTTACTTATTCAATATGTGCATCAAGTAATTTCTACATTGTTTCTTTAAAAAATAATTAAGATATGTTACATTTCAATAAATTGTTAGTAGTCAAATGTACAATTTCTATTGGTGCGTCTCAGTTTAAAAAATGTCAAACAGAACTGGGAGAAATATGTGCTGATTGTATGTCTTTGTAGATCCTATCAGGACAGAAAGACCCAATACCAAACAAATTAAATTGACCCTTTTATTTATTTTTTTAACAGCAGAATAATTATCTGCACCAGTGATTTTATACTGCCTCACAATGAGAGCACTTGCTGACAAAGGCAAAAGAGAGAAATTCTTTAGTTACATTAATTAGTGACCCCAAACCAAAATAAACCTTTAAAACATTTAAGTATGAATGTAGCAGCTGACAATTTATCAGTTATTTTAAATATATGTCTCTCCATTGCATAACTCTTCGTCGTTAATGGCATTGCATACCTGCTGTATAAAAACATGAAAATCAGCAATGATGAGATGCAACCCCTCTATAGATGATCTTAAATCACAGCAGGCTGCTGATGGGAGGACGGCTCATAACAATGGCTGGAATGGAGTGAATGGATTGGTATCAAACACAAACACATGGTTTCCATGAGTTTGATACCATTCCATTTATTCCATTCCAGCCATTACTTTGAGCCTGTCCTCCCCAATTAAGGTGCCACCAGCCGCCTGTGTCAGATATATATCTATATAAACACGTAACTGCCAAAATAAAGGAAACACTTGAGTAAACGAGGGATACAAAGTATATTGAAGTCAGGTGCTTCCACACAGGTGTGGTTCCTGACCATATAACATCCCATCGTGCTTAGGGTCATCTATAAAAATGCCAAGTTGCCCATGAAGGGTCTCAAAGAAGCATAGGGGCTTTAAAGGATGGTGTGGGTGTCTCAGTCACCAGATCCCAAGCATTTTCCATCACCATCAACAAAACAATTACATTTCTTGTGGAAGAATGGTGTGGCATCCCTCCAATAGAGTTCCAGACCCTTGTAGAATCTATTCCAAGGTGCATTGAAGCTGTTCTGCTGGCCCAATGCCCTATTAAAGACACTATGTTGGGGTTGCCTTTATTTTGGAAGTTACCTGTATATACACACAGGACACTATTGAAATCATTATAAAGCAGATTGACAAGTACCGTATAAAAATAGCATGCTTTTTTCGATCACGTGCAAAGTCAAAGCTTGCAGAAATGTCTAGAAAAACATGGGGGAGTAGGGGGAATATTGGGACAGAATAATTTGCATCTTGGACTTGACTCTGCTTACAAGCAGATAAACAGTATAATAAAGTTTTTTTCCCCATCCTACATCAACCAGTAAAATAACATTGTGTGTAACATATCCACATCAAGGCAGTTAAACAGTGCTCAGAGTCCCACAATAATACTTCAATTTGGCCACAATATTTTTTCAAGCCCGTCACTCAGTAACTGTTAAACGGATTGAAATGTGATGGACAGGGCTACGTCAACAGTGGCAGTTTGGAAAGTCATTCAGGTACCCTACTTTTTCAAAGAAAATATAAAAACAAACATTTATTTGGGAAAATGACATTTCTATCACATAGTTGTGTACAATCAGAGCGGTGACAGTGTAGGATTTTGTGTTCGACATTCACAACACATTGTTTTACAGACAAACACAGACTGCAAGCTGATATAGAGAGAGGCACACTCCATTCTCGCTCGCACATATGCCATAACTAAAGCTCTTGTTTCCAGGGCTGCAGAATGACCCTAAAGCAGCCAGGGAATTCATCCTGAAGATGTACTAGAAGCAGAACCCAGACTGAGAAAATACCATCTACTCCCACTTCACCTGTGACACCGACAGAGAACATCCGCAAGAGGTTTGCCGCCTTCGAATACTCCCATCGCGCCCTCTTCAGATACAACCTCATGCAGACCAAGCTGGCTTACGGAAGTGCAAGGAGTTAGGCGATATTCCTGCCATATGGCTGTGTACAACCGAAACAGTGATAGTGTTTGTGATAGTGGAGTCTGTGTGTGTTGTGTCTGCAAGATGTCCAGACAGTCCTTGTGTGTGTGTGAATGAAAGACCAAGTCTAACCTGAGAGTTAGTAGTATACTGCTGTAGGCACACCCTACTCGCCTAGCATGCATGCACACATGTGCGCACACACACTAACGTTGTACTTTTGTCATGTCTCAGTGCTGGTTGGTGGCCCTATTGGAATGGCCAATCAGTATTTGTGTAGACTCTCCCTGGCGTCTTCAAGCTTGGTAAGAACCCACTGCAGATGAACAAAACCACACACATTTCAATACTACACCATAGAACTTCACCATCAAAAGTCACATTACAACTTGAACCACATCCTAAATAAACTATTGTGTGAGTTTTGTGTTAACCCACCTTGGCTATTTCTGGACTTCTGAAGTTTATAATCTTCCCAAACTCTTTGGCATGAAACACAGACTTTACTCTCTCCTGAAACACATACAGGAAAGAGGTTTTTAGTTCCACACGAGTTCTGAGAAATAGGGGGATGTACTGTGAGATACTGTTAGCACTAGAACTGCTAAAGCAGTCATTTTGACTGGTTATGAATGTATTTATTTTATTACTATATTTTTTAAAAGTCATGTCCACCTCTGTCCTTGACTTTCCCTAAATAAGTCTATAGAACACACTATCAGTGTTAGAATCTTAATATCACAAACAGAACTGAAGTTATAACCAGTTTTAAGAGGGCATTATTGAATGGGTTTTCCCCCGTTGCCCCCTCCCTCCTCCTGACAGTAGGGCCTGCTCTGCTCCTTCTCCCGACATTGGAATGTGTAGTGCCCAGTTGATAATCACCCCAATAATTGCCTCGAAACGGAGCCTAAAATATACCAAAACTAATTTTACACATAACAGATGAAATAACTGAAGTAAAGTAGGATGGGGGAAAAAGAGGGAGAATGGGTAAGTTGATGAGGGAGGGGAAGCAAACAATGCATAATTATGTAAATCACCAATTGTGAATGAAGAACAGGGCGGGCCATTCTATTGGTATATTCTAATTATAATCTCAAAATGTTATGTACCCTATACCAGCACCAAATCCAAGCAGTCTTATCAGTTTACTAAGGTCTACTTGGAGTACACAGTGAAAGCGTGCGCAATTTACATGCTTCATGCTGCGTTAGCACTGCTACAAGATCTGAATGAAAACGACTCAGATGGTGGGGAAGAAATGAATCATGACATCTGATGATTATTCTTCTGATTCTGAGCCTCAGCCTGAACCTACACCTCCGAGGCCTAAGCGCAAAAAAGCCAGAACGGTACGCACTGAGCAGGTGCCTGCGCCACCACCAAATGAAACCGTGAGACAGGAGCGAGGAAGGGACGGCACCGTTTGGGAAAAGATTCACATCGGGCAGCAGATGAGTGAGTGTCGGAGAATGTGGTGATGAGGCTTGTGGAACCTTACGTTGGCAAGGACAATTTATTCACTTCACTGTCATTGGCGAACAAGTTGCTTGCAAATAAAACAAGCCTAGTCGGCACCATGAACAAAGCGAGACGGGAGCTCCCTCCCTCTGTGCAAAATAAGGCACCTGCACAGGCGTTGTACTCTACAATGGTGCTGAAGAATGACAAGACAACTCACACTTAACTAATGCAAGGCAAGAAATACAATTTCTGTCATGAGCACCATGCATCAGACAGTTGCCATCGACAGGGACACAATAAGAGAAAAACGGATACTATTACGCACTACAACCAAGCAAAGGCATGTCAATATTACATCATATCCATTGCCATATATAGACAAACTTATGCAATGCATTATGCTCTTCTGTATAACACGTGCTGTTTTTCCTATGGGAAAAAAATGCTAATGTTTTCTACTCAATTCTGTTCCATAGGTTGGTGTGGCTGTTTTGGATTAGAAGGCACGGCTGTACTCTTAAAGGAGGCACCCACCGCTGGCCTGTTGCTGTGTTCTACAACAAGCGTGACTTGGCTGCCATCAACGCACAAGTGTTGTTCAAGCAGTGCATCGACAACACCATGCCCAAGAGAGAATCATCATGAGTCTGGCATACGGGCTACGTGAGAGACATATGAGGGCCAAGGCAGCAGCAAAGATTCCCCACGAGCCAAATTGCGCACAGCTCCCAGGACCCTAGACACCTGTATCACCTGCAAGTGACATGTTTGTGGGAAGTGTGTCAATCAAGTGAAAGTGGCGAAGATTTAAGAAAAGGGATAAGCGCTAAATGAAATCCAACTGATGCCATTGTGTGAAAATGCACACCATGTAAGCACCAGCTGAAAATAATTTACAATTGACTGCTATCATATCAACACATTCATTATAATTGCTTTTGTGCAGATTTTCACTAATTATCAAGCACACTTGGCGCTTATAATTATGTTTAGGCTACTCTTTTAATAATTTGACCGCGCGTTAGGCTGACCAATGCGTCTGTGTGGTTGGGGTATTTTGTAATAAATAAAAAAACACATGGTTTCTGTTTCATTGTTGTAACAAAATACCATGAATAAAATTGATTGAACAGTTGCATTTGTGTTTGTGTTTTTACATATAGCCTACAGTAACAAACTAATAAATGCTATTTTATTATTATGTTACTTAACACCTTCATGAACACAACCAAATTATTATTTTACCAATAGCATATATGACATTTATTAATTCCACTGTTAGATAGTTGCAGTCAGAATGACTGCTCATTAGCTTGAAGGGGTGTCCCTCGAGGCCCAGTGGTTCTGGTGTTAATACAGAGGAACAAACAGTTTGGATGCAAATGAGTGAAGGGGTATTTCTTATGCAGGCATTTCCAGCTAGTGAAAGCTACTTCTTTGGTGAGTATCATGCAGGTTGGAAACGGGAACGGTTTATTCAGATGGATATGATAAGCAGTTTAGTAAAAGAGAGTTTCATGTGGTAGTTATTAGTGTGTATGGATCACAATGAGCAGATGAGGATACCTTGGCCTCGATCCGAAGCCTCCTCCCCTCCACGATCATGGGCTCCTTGGTGAACTCGTCAAACAGATACTGCCACTCGCAGGTCAGCTGCCCAAATGTACCTTTGGTCACGAAAAAGATTCCCCTGGCGAAACGCAAGAGAGAGAGAGCCTCAGAACATTCAAGACAGTGACACAGGAACTGAAACAACAGCACTCTGTAGGCCACTGCAGTCCACTTTTAAAACAAACCCGAGCCAGCCTCCTACCTTTTGGTGATCATCAGGAAATCGGACTCGTTCACTTTGGCGTGCGCAAAGTATCTGTACTTGGCGAACCTTCCATTTTCAATTTTCTAAAAGAGAAAAATTAACTTATCAGGTTTGTTTAAACACATTTTCTAGAAAATATGCACACATTTTTCAAATTGGGTATGTAAACACATGCTATGCTATATGCTAAGTCTACTGTTGATATGATACATAAATGAGTAATTTGGTACCTTTTTCAAAGTTAGATTAAAATGGCTTCGGAATGGTCACCATTTCACTGGCTCTGGCAGATGATCTGACGAGTATTGTTACTGACCTACATCGACTTTCCCTACTGATCTGACAATAACTTGTATACTGGACACTTCCTAGGCCCTGTTTGATTACTTGATGAATGCATCCTTCCTTTCCCCCTTCTTTGAAGGAATTCCTGATCTGACATGGCTGGCTTGGAGAAAGCTGTGCTACAACAGTGCTTCCACATCAATTTGCGTAAGACCAGTGATAACTTCAAGGGAAGGAAGGTTGCTTTTAATGTATTCAAAACAGGGCCATCATCTTTCATCTTTGACTGGAGATATGTCAAACAACATCTAAATGTTCCACTGCGGTACACTGATCCTTCATTGAGTCCAATGCATACCTGTTATAGACCGTTTATAATCTGTTCATAACAGCATGGTAATGAGTGTTGATGAAGTGATAGGAAAAGGTAGGGATGAGAAGACATGAAATAGATGTTTCAAAATGCACTTTATTCAGAAGGAAGGGAAGTGGTGCTGGCTATGAGGAAATGACTGAGCGCATAGCAAGGACTCTTATGAAAGAGGGAGGGACCAAAATGCCAAGATGGAGGACTGCTGACTGACTATTACGTACCTCCTGTCCAGACCAATACAATATATTTCATATTAACTTAAGATGGAATCTCCATTAGGGGAAACAGCACCACTGTCCGCCCCCAGCACCTTTGTTATTGTTTTTGTTTTGTGGTCAGAGGTGAGCATGCTAGCAGATACCCATAGACTTCCAGTCATTGTGCTAACGGTAGTTAGCATTGGCATGCAAAACTACCTCTAACTTCCTTCATACTGGACACTTAGACATAAAAATAGTATCCATTAGTTCATCAGACTCTGGGGAAGTAGATACAAAAATCCCATTAAGGATTCCAGCTTTAATATGAATAATATAAACTAAAATGTTCCCCTTGCTCTAAGATAGAATATTATGAATTATTTTCTGATCAAATATTATCATTGACGAGTCTCTTGGTTTTCTGACTCCTCCCCCTTACATGATAGGGTAGAAGGTTAAATGACAGATGACAGTTAAAATAAGTAGAATTATGGTTTTACATGACAAATTGCAAGGGGTCCTGCAGCAGCAGAATCCTGAGAATACATAGGTGTTTTATTAAAACAATTCAAATACAGTGCATATCTAGAGTTACCAAAAAATAAGAACAGCCGAGAATGACAAATGGGCTGGCAGCTGGTTATTCGTGTTATTCAGGAGGCATTGAATGTTAAAATATCCTGCTGGAGCAGGCTACTCCACATTGACCGACACAAACAGACAGGACACATTAAAAGCTATGGAAGACCAAAGCATCAACTAGGACTTAGCAATTCCATTCTAGCTGTCATCATCATCATCATCATCATCATCATTGCCAGTCCTACTCCATTCAGTGAAGGCCACCCTTTTCTGTGGACATGACAAGAGAGAAGGCAAAGCCAAAGTCAGAACAGACAAGCCCGTCTCTAATAATCTTTAGCTCTACAAAACCATCTCGTTTCCATTGAAGTAAATGATCACATTTCACGACTCAAAACGCCAGTACAGTGGTACAGTGCAGCTTCAAGATAAACTATGAAAGACCAAAGCATTAACCAGTGCTTATCAATTCCATTCTACTTATCATCCACATCAATAATAGTAACAATAACACATTTGATGTATACAGTGCTTTTTCGTCATCATCAGCATCATCATCACTGACAGTTCTACTCCATTCAGTGGAGACCACGGTATTCTGTGGACATGACAAGAGAAGACAAAGCCAACGTCAGGACAGACAGACATACAGACAGACAGACATACAGACAGACAGACATACAGGCAGACAGACAGACAACAGAGCAGACATACAGGCAGACATACAGGCAGACATACAGGCAGACATACAGGCAGGACATACAGGCAGACATACAGGCAGACATACAGGCAGACAGACATACATACATACATACAGACATACAGGCAGACATACAGGCAGACATACAGGCAGGCAGACAGGCAGGCAGTCTCTGACGCTACTATTAATCTCTAGCTCTATGGAAATCTTGTTTTTGAATAAAATGATCACAACACTTCAGCATTCTCAATGAAACATCAATACAGAAGTACAGTACAGCTTCAAGATAAACTGTTTGTACACAAGCTACAGCTAGAAACCACAAGTATAGTGACACCACAACTACACAAAACAAAATGACAGCCAACACATCAATGCCTTGGCTCACTACAGCTTCTGCTCATGACGGTCCCATTCCACTACAGCCCTACAGGCCACTGACGAGGGTTGGGTCAATTCCATTTCAATTCAGAGTCAAATTGAATTGACTGAATTGAAATGGAATCGGCCCCAACTCTGGTCATGTTCCTGCTCGACTACATTGCAGACGCATGCCAGATTTTACAACGCCTGGATAGGTATTTAACATATTAGCTAACCACATCATATGATATAGTAATCTGATGCCCGACTGCACAGTCCATGACGTGGAATGCAACCATTGGTTGATGCAATGCAACGCATGAGCATCTAGTCGGGCAGGAACTTGACCTCTGCCACTTCCATCACTAAGTCGGACTACACACACAGAGAGCTACAACAGCCATGCTCTATAGGAGAACTTTAGAGCAGGTGGGTGAACACACATTATCGGAGGTGAGGATGAAAGAGATAATGACGATGAAAATCTATCTGGACTGAGATGTAATAAGGGGTTGAGAAGTGGAGTGAGAGATGGAGAGAAAGGGGATGTTTCTATGTTAACATGAACCTTGACCTTGTGATGAGGAATACCTCAGGGTCGTGTTCATTAGGACACGAGAGGGAAAACGTTTAAACAAGTTTTGCAACAGAAAACGAAGATGAGCATTTCATATTGGACAGGTTCATGTAGTCCCTTCCCAATGTCAGTTTGTTTTCTTCAATTTGGTTCCTAATGAACACCACCCAGGTCAGGGGAGCCATCTGTTTACAGAGGAAATAAGGGTTAGTTTCGTTTTCCCGAGAATTCCTGTTACCTGTAGCATCTGGCTGCCGATGCCCTCTCTTTCCTTGTATGGTCGGATGACCCCGTCCTCGTGGATGAAGCGAGGCGGACGCAGACTCTCCACATCCTGGGACGTCTCAGCTGCCCTCTTGATGCCCTGGAAGGTGCTGCTGGCCATGTCGATGATGCCTCCAGTGGGTCTGGCCACAGCACCCACTAGCCCCTTGCCCACACCCTTAAAGAAGCCCGCCGCGCCCTCCTTCTGAGCACCTTTAATGGGCTTGGTGACGATCCCTGTGATCCCACTGACAAAGCCCTGAGATGGAGAAAGGGAGAGTGTTACAGACAGCAGCAGGTCTGAGAGAGAACCGGTCTAAGAAACTGTTTCTACTGCTCAGCTATACTGGTTGTGTTCAATTGACAACAATGCTTATCTTCAATTACCCCTGCAAAATGTTTTGCTACATTGGGTCCTACTGAACAGGTCCCGGTTGTGCTGGTGTTGCTGGGTTAGATTATCAGACACCAGTTAGGCTGTATTGGGATTAGTGTACTATAGTGGGTCAGACTCACAGACACCAGTCC
The DNA here is from genome assembly GCF_020615455.1 of Coregonus clupeaformis. Taxonomy (NCBI): domain Eukaryota; kingdom Metazoa; phylum Chordata; class Actinopteri; order Salmoniformes; family Salmonidae; genus Coregonus; species Coregonus clupeaformis. The sequence continues at coordinate 21,449,726 of NC_059209.1, read as the reverse complement.
TTTGCCTCCGCGGGTAAGGCCCTCTCTCAGGCCGCTAGGCTGCTTGTTCATGGCCTCCCGTCTCTTCTGCTGGTACTCCTCGTCCATCGTCATGGCAGCCACACCCTTCGCCATGGCGCCTGTGATCCTGGAGGCAGCGCCCGCAATGCCACCTGGGAGAGGGGACAGAGTGAACACACAGTGGAGAAGAAGAGAGAGGGACCAAGTAGAGAGGAGAGAGAAGAGAGAGATATGTCAGGGGGGAAATACAGTTAAGTCAGAAGTGGAGGGATGGCAGAGGGAACTAAAGAGAATCAAGGTTAGAAGAAAAGAGATGAGCGAGAGCATTACTTACCTACTGCTCCTCCAACCAGCGCTTTCACCCCCAGCGCCATACCCTCCACAAACTCCTCTGGCCCCTGGATAGCTCCCTGAGGAACCCCAAAACAGAATTACTCAGATACATACCACCTATACAGATAACTACCGCACTGTGTCAAGTATTACACATCCATACTGGCAGTGTTCAGTGCTACAAGTGATTTAGCTCCTACCTGGTGTGGTTCATATTGGTTGTACTGTAGTCTCACCTGATAGGGCTCGTAGAAGAAAGCCTCCACTCCCTCCGACAGACCTCGGATCAGTCCAAAGGGGTTTCCCAGCACGTCCAAGCCCAACACCAGCACATACATCTGCTTTATCGCCTGGGACACAGATGAGAACATGGCTCAGTTGTGTATCATAGTAACTAAATTACTTGTTAGAAAGGGGAATCCTAACATGAGGAACCTGTATTGAACTCAATTTTTCGCATAAATCATTAATTGAAGTAAATGGGAGACTTGTGGGAACATTGCCGTTGGATGTGCACATTTCCAATTAGGATTTGGCCATTAGTGCCCACTTGGAGTGGAATGTGTGTGAGATGTTACCTGTTTCGAGTAGTGTCTGATGACCTCCCATTGTAGTTGCTGGCGAGTGCGAAACTGGAAGGTCAGCTCGAAGAAGGCCAATCTAAGGAAGTTACAGAAAATGACTTTGGGTCAGACACTAGTGTAAATGTATACAAAACAAGGACATGGTCGAATAAAGCCTTGCCATAAGCAAATAAATAGCATTAAGTGGTTTTGTACAGTCTCTGTATGGTGTGTATGTGTGTGAGAGAGAGAGAGAGCGAGCGAGCCATTATCATTTTACATGATATGTTCTACTCCGGTTAAGCCACTATCTCCTATATTCCCAACTCTGAGTTGACCCTGAGTTGGCCCTAGAAAATATATCCTCCATATTTATTCCTCTGGCAGATAAACACACCCCTTTAAACAATTCAGAGTCAAAGATAGAAAACCAAGGGTTAGATCTTCGGGGCTATCTGAGCTCATTCAGATGAGGTATCAGGCCGGGGACCAAAGCAAGGAAAACTGACTCTGTATTGGACTGACAATCTCGATTAAGAAAGCTAAATCAAGCTACTTTTTAAGCTCTATCTCTGACTCTGCTGGTGATTCTTAAAAATTTTGGAAAACAATAAATGCACGGAAGCGTACAAATTCCTCTTCTTCCCTGCCTAAGCAAGTTTTGTCTGACTCTGGCATCACTGAGAAGAATGGAATAAGTAATGCTTTTATTCTTCATCATCATCATCATCATCATGGCAGGCTTTTTATTTGAGAGAAACTGTGGTTTAATTGACCCTGGTCGGTCAATCGACTGCTCTTCCCTCGGCCAGCCTCTAGCTGATTCAACTTCTAGTGAATCTGTTTTCATTTCAACAATTTACTATCTGTGATGTGCTAGATGACTTACTTAAGATTGTTAAGGTCCATTTTTGCCGCAGCTGTCTGCCCCCCTTATTGTTGAATCATTAACCCATATTTCTAACCTGACAATTATATCTGGTACTATCCCCAAGGTATGGAAGGCAGCCCATGTACTCCTCCTTCACAAAGGTGATGACCCTTGTGTCCTAAATAATTAAAATCGCCCTATTTCTAAACTTCCTTGCCTAGCTAAAATATTAGAATCCTTAATTAATTTTCAGCTAAGATCTTTCTTATCTTTGAAATGTATTCTAAAATGTACATCAGTCGGGTTTTAGACCAGGTCATAGCACTATCTCTGCTGCATCCCTAGTTGTAAATTATGTGGTTAACTGTATGGAAAAAAGGCAACAATGTGCTGACCTGTCAAAGGCTTTCGATACTGTTGATCACTCACTGCTAATTTAAAGGCTTTCCTCAAATTGGCCTAGACCAGGATACATGTAACTGCTTTAAAATTACTTGACAGATAGAACTCAATGTGTATCTACTGATGGTGTTAAATCAGGTTTCCTGGATATTACGAAAGGTGTCCCGAAGGGGTAAATTCTGGGTCCTGTACTTTTTACACTAACAATATAAATTTTTAACCTGCACTTGTATGCCAATGATACTGTTGTGTATGCTATTGCCCCCACAGTTGACCAGGCTCCATCTGAACTAGTCTGCCTTCATTCTATTACATAAAAACTTGACTGACCTGAAATTAGTATTGAATGCAGGTAAAACTAAGTATACATTGTTTTCTAGAGCACAAAAATAACTGACGATTTAAGCATATGTACTTTGGATGGTGTCTACATTGATCATGTCCCTTATTACAAATATCTGGGCATCTGGATAGATGAAAAGCTGTCCTTCAAAAGGCATATTGATGAGTTAGTTAAGAAGCTGAGAATACAAATGGGCTTCTTCTATAGAAATAGGTCCTGCCTCTCGCTAAATAGTAGAAATCAGATTATTCAGTCGACGTTCCTATCGGTCCTAGACTATGGCGACATCATCTATATGAACGCAGCTGCCACTTCATTAAAGCCATTAGATGCAGTTTATCATCGCACACTGCGCTTTATTACGGGCGAAAATGTTGGCTCTCTTTGATGTCACGTACAGTAGGTTGATACATTGCTATGTTTTCATTTATAAAGTCCTTTTACAAAAAGTCAAACTGTACCTAACATCTTTACTAAACTTTAGACATACGAGTTACCACACCCGGTGTCAGGGACGGTTAACTCTGGAAATTCCTTTGGTCTCTACTGAGTTCGGTAAATCAGCTTTTAGTTTTCTTGCACCTTAATTGTGGAACAATTTTCTAAATGTTCTTAAAATGTGATGTTTTGGTGCCTCTAGGGCAATTCATAAAGCTGATTGAGGACCTTATAACTGATTAATGTTTTATTTATTTTTTATGACCGTGTTGTTCTTTCTGCTTGCATTTTGTATTAATATTGATGTGTGTATTTTCTGTAATTCAGGGCTCATCTGTAAAATTGCCCTTGGTCTCAGTATGACTCCCTGATAAAATACAATTGTATGTGTACATACTTGAAGACGACATCCTGCACGTCAGTGAGGGTTGCGCCGATGCTTTTCAGCAGCAGATTGAGGGACTGGACAGGGATGATCTCGGTCTCCCTCTTCTCCTTGTTACCATCCTCTCCTCCAGAACTCAGAGAGAAACTCAGGTGCAGCTGCCAAACAAACATGCATTTTTATAGATAGATCATCCCTAGGGCAGATTTACTGACCCTATGATGTGACCAGGAAAAAGTCCAAGCCCATACGTTTTTACTGGTCAGAAGCCCTTGCTATGGTACATAACTGGTCAATAACACTTCATGACTAAAGGGCCTAGAGATTTTAATGGTCAGACCATGGTGTCCTAACGCAATATAACACACAGTAAATGCACTGTGGTGACACCGAAGCTTACCTTGATAGGAGAGATGTGGAAGTACTCATAGAGACTGATAGGGGATGTGTCAGTGGCCGACACGTGGTTGAGCTCTGTCTTCAGATACTCTATGTCCTTCTCAAACAACTCCACCTGAACACCACACACAGAGACAGAGGAGAGAGAGAGATACAATGGAGTCTTAATCCTGATTGGCTCTTTGCACATACTAGTTCAATTTAGCTTTCTGGTTCGTTACGAACTCAGAAGTTAATTCAACTAGCATATGCAAAGAGCACCACTAGAGATTACTGAGGCTACTGTAATTGAGGTAGGTAGTGGGAGTAATGTGGGGAAAAGAGATGGGGGTCTCACTCAACATTGTGCTGCCTTATTTATAGACCTTTCCATGGCCTTAGACACGGTTGACCATCACATTCTCATTCAAAAGGTTACCTGAATTAGGCCTGGACCAGGCTTCTTGCAAGTGGTTTGAGAATGATCTGTCAGACAGGACACAATGCGTGATTTCTGATGGTTTTCAGTTTAGTTTCTTGGGTATTCCGAAAGGTGTACCGCTGGGGTCGATATTGGGACCGGTTCTCTTTACTATTTATATAAATAATTTTAGTCTGTTAAAACTTGTAAATATGAATCTGTATGCAGACAATACTGTTATGTATGCCATTGCCCCAACCGTAGACCAGGCATTGTTAGAGCTGCAATCTGCCTTACAAAAAGTCCTGGTTGGTTTAAAACTTGTACTTAAATGTGGGGTAAGACTAAATATACACTATCAGTCAAAAGTTTGGACACACCCACTCATTCAAGGGTTTTTACCGAAGATAGCCCTATTTGGTAAAAGCTCAAATAAGCAAAGAAAAACGACAGTCCATCATTACTTTAAGACATGAAGGTCAGTCAATACGGAACATTAAGAACTTTGAACGTTTCTTGTGCAGTCGCAAAAAACATCAAGCGCTATGATGAAACTGGCTCTCATGAGGACCGCCACAGGAATGGAAGACCCAGAGTTACCTCTGCTGCAGAGGATAAGTTCATTAGAGTTACCAGCCTCAGAAATTGCAGCCCAAATAAATGCTTCAGAGTTCAAGTCACAGACACATCTCAACATCAACTGTTCAGAGGAGACTGTGTGAATCAGGCCTTCATTTTACATTTTAGTCATTTAGCAGACGCTCTTATCCAGAGCGACTTACAGGAGCAATTAGGGTTAAGTGCCTTGCTCAAGGGCACATCGACCGGTTTTTCACCTAGTCGGCTCGGGGATTAGAACCAGCAACCTTTCAGTTACTGGCACAACGCTCTTAACCACTAAGCTACCTGCCGCCCCATGTACAAGTAATACTGCAAGGACACAGGTTTTAAGAAGACAATTTGGCAGCAAAATAAATAGAGAACAACAATTCTAAAATGACTTAACCTGCACTGTATGAGTATAATAACTTGGATAAAAATAAAATCATTCTGTCTACATTTAGGACAAAAGGATGTGAAATCTGAAAAGACAAAATGATATAAAAATTACAACATATGATCAGCAAGCCAACAACACAACGGTACTCTTTAGAGATAATCCTGTGAGTATTGATTACAGTAGTTTAGCTGAGTTAGATACCGGTTAACAGTGGTTAAAAATCAAGAAGCACATACTATGGTAATATTTTGATGGGCAAAGAGATGGGGGGAATACAAATGATGAGGAAGGAGAAGAATTTAGACAGTATGCTGACTCTAATCAAGGACAGAGTGAGACAGAGGGACTAACGTCAGAATCACGCAAGGAATTGTATTGTAACCATATTATCCACGCAACGGAGAAATACAGGAGGGATGAACGGAAATTGGCGAAGCAGTGGAGTGAGATTCTGAGAAAACTGGGACAGTTGCAGCTGGAAGAGCTGACAAGAAAAGACAAAAAGAAAACAAACTACACCTGTTCTCCAAGAAAGTCAACAGATACCGCTTCAGCAGCAATGCCAAAGATCTACTACCTTACCAGTAGTGAATGTGTATACACACCACTCCCCTGGGCTGTGGCAAAACAAGAATAATGAAAATGGACCCAAGATATCAATGGTACCAACCACAGCATCAAGCACACCAGAGTGGTGGACCAAGAAGACCAGGTGTCTGCTGGGGGTGCAATCAATTAGAACATATGAGAAGGGATTGTCCTACCAACCCATGGCTGCCTAGGCAACCACAACAGGAAAATTGGCAAAGAAATGGCACCAGCTAAGATGAATGGCAGCAGTCTTAGAACTTGTGGGAAGGACCAAAACAGGATAGCTAGAGAAGCATTTATTTTGGACTAGGGGACAGGGGACAGCACTAACTTATTGTGGGTTCTGGATTGGTTACACAACAATTTATATTTTTACTAAGAATAATGCAACAGGTTGAAATTATTAGATTACCGGAAAGTGGTTATGGGTTTGTTATGTTATAGGTGTATATTCCACTTAATGAAACATGATAAATGTCTGATGTGTCTTGGTTGGGAGTCTTTTCTGGGATTGATGGAAATACCCTACAGAATGAATGATGAAGGAGATGTAGGAGACCCACGTCTCAAACAATATTTTAATAGATACTTGGGATCAAATACTGATTCCTTACACAGAGAAATTGACTGTATTTGTGGTTACGGAAAAGCCTCGGGGTTTAAGTCTTATGGGATTTTATTTCGTTTTATGTGCGCTGAATTGTAGAATTCACCGGAGAAGGGAGCAGTCACAAGTGATGTTTTTGAGGGTTGTCTGAAAGGAGGGATCAGGAGATGTGGCAAGAGAGTGAGAATTTCAAATGTAGATTGTGTGGACTGATTAAGAGGTATCAAAATGGAAACTAACTAAATGTGTACTTTTTCTTCCAGGAAAAAGGGGGGAGTGATTCTCTTTTCTTTTAAATATTTTCTGAGACTACTGTTTGTTTATTGTTTTACTATATGGTGTTCGAATAACCACAAACAAACTACTTAGTATGAAATGTTAGCTGTATAGGATTTTTATTTCTATTTTGGGTTTTTTGACAGGATGGAAGTGAAATATCTTAAAGGGGCATACACATGTAATTTGGGTTTTTATTTACTGAGGGATAAGTAAATATGTGTGATTTATTTTGAAAAGAGATGTACTAAGGACTTACTGTACACTCGGGATACAACATTTATGAAATGTCTTGATGGTTGTTAATGAGTATACTATTGGATGAAACAATTAATTCAATATAATAATATAATAATAATGAATGATTTCAATGACCTCTGAAATCTGTCCTGGCTTTATAGTGTGACCTGATCACCCGCACTGTAAATTCTAGAGGCATGCTGAATTAGGGGGTTAGATATAATAAGGATAATTGTGAAGAAGTTTATAATTTGGAAAAAATCCTATATATATATATATATATATATATATATATATATATATATATATATATATTAGTCCAAACAGGACAAGGATGAAGTGAGAGAGTTAGTCCTGAAGGAGAGGTATTCCTTGAATAGTGTTATGGGATACAGTTAAGTAAAGATAAGCTCAAGGGTTGTCATTTTAAGTTTAGTTATTATTTTTGGTTTGATAGGCAACATTGTTGTTGTTTTGTTTTTTTGAACACATGAATCACAATGTGATGCATGTGTCCAAGGGGGGAAGTTGGGCTTACAGAGGTTTTAATGTTTTATAATGGTTTTGTGGGGAAATATGCAAGGTGTATTAAGGATATGAGCAGTAGTAATAATGTGTTAGGTTAAATCTTTTTTGTTTTTGTGATAGGAGGCATGGTGTAGAGGGGGTCTGTCTATGAAATAAGTGGACTACAACAAGCTGGAAGAGCGTGTGCTTCATAATCTCAAGGCTTCTCTTGACGGATGAGAGGACATAAGTAGCATACCGTGTCTCACCTAACAATGTTCTTAAGATTTTATTTTCATGGGTGAAGATAACTCTGCCCAACTGAGTGGGAGAATCTGAGTATTTTCTGTGCCCTGGAGACTATGTGATTGCAAAAGATTACAGAAGAAAGAGCTGGAAAGACCCTATGTGGAGGGGCCCGTCCCAGGTGTTGTTGGCTACCTCAATGATGGTAAAAGTGGGAGAGACAGATACTTAGATCCATGTTTCCCACTATAGGAGTGTTCCAACCTCAGCCATTGGGTAGTATTGTTGTCTTTTGTGTTTGTCTGTGCTTGTGTCTTTGCAGCAGTAACTCCGAGCTTCCCTATGGGTAGGCTGATAGAAGGACACTCTTCGCAGACCGATGTTGATAGATTGAGAGGGACTCTGGCTGATCCGGAGACCCTAGTGACGGAAGAAGGTTAACAGCTAAAGTGACCATACATCGTCGTCCAGGTTACACCAACAGTGGTACGGATAGAGGGGAGCGCGATCGGGTATCATCTAAACCATTGTACCAGAGTGAGGGAACTGATGACTAGGAGACCACCGAGACTTTCAAGACCATCCAGACCACAGAGAGAGTCCAGACATTCAAGATGTTACTACGGATGGTGTCGTAATGCATAGCAGAGATAATTCAGTCCAGAATGGTGTAAACCTCAATAAAAACCAAAAACTCTCTACCCGGCTGAAGAGGAACAACAAAGGAGGTGAAGACATTCCTGTCCGACACCACCTCTGCCAGGAGACCTGAATCCAGCATCAAATCAAAGCAATCAATTGCCTTCTCTTTTGTGCCTTTTCTCTCAAGAGTGTGACAGGAGTCCATTTGGAGTCGGCATGAATAGAGATTTATTCAAATATAACATCTCTGATGGTGCTGGTATACTGGTTGGCAAATGGACAAAACAGAATGGGGATAGAGGTGAGGTGGTTCAGGTGTGACATTGGAATTGGGACATTGCCATGGGCAATCCAAGATGAACTATGAAGCTATCTGAAGAACATAATGAAGACGCCAGAAGTTTGAGTGCCGGTAGAGGAGGGGAGTGTATGTTGAGGTAATATGTTGATTGAGGAGGTATTATATACTGCTAAATTTATAGTAATTTAGACTAGGAATGAATTAAGATACTGATCTGTTGTAATTCTCGTTATGAGGAAGTTAATGCTAGAATTATTATAATGTAAATATGCATTCTGCCAGTGTCAATATGTGCCAGGGTGAGAGTTTTAATTTTGAATGATGGAACCAAGGTGACAAACTAAGAATTGTCATCCTAAAGTTGTTTTGGGTAATTAATTTGATTATGATTATAAATTATAAGTGGACTGATTGATCTGAGTAAGTTATTAATATTAATGCCTAGTGATGTTGACATTGCAATTAATGGATTAGATATTGATATTGATTATTTTGATTGTTATAATACTTGTGATATGGGTGAAAAAGGTTATGTAAGCTAAAGATATTGACACCATTCTTAACATGTCCTAGATATTATTGTTAAGACAAAGTTGCATATTTTGATGTGTTAGGATACTAACACATATATGGGAAATGCTATAACTAAACAAAAGTGGGGAGCAATGTTTACAAAGAAATACATTCAGATCAGGGAGCTCCAGGAGCTCCAGGAAAATTTTGTAAATGTTAAAGGAGGACCAAGGTACTGTCCATTTGGGAATTCTGAATGTTTGTATTAAGTTGTTCCTGGGGGTGGATGGGCCTGCCATGGTTACAAAGCCTAATAGAACAATTTGGAGGTTAATTTAGAGGAAAACCTTCCAGACTTGTAACCAATACCTGACTGGGCTCTGGGTCCTCATCAGGATGGGTCAAACAATGAGGAATATATATTGGTTTAAATATATGCATATAAAACGTAACCACATATGGCAAGGCTAAGAATAAGTTAAATGCACAGGCTTACATTCATTTTAAAGTAAATCTTTGTATTATTGGGACATTGTTGGAATGTCCAGAGGGGGGATTATATGGTAATATGTTATGTATCATTAAGGAAAATGTTGGGAAATGTCAAAGGTAAAATACATTAAACATGATTGACATTTTATAATCCAGATGCATGTCTAAATAAGGAATATAGCCAATACAGTGTGTAAACATGCTTTAATGAATGTTTGTATATTATTTTAAAAGTGTCTGAGCCACGCCACCAATATAATGAGATAAGGAAAAGAGGCCTCATATGGATAAGCGCCCATGGCCTTTTGGAGTAAACAACATGTGTTATTGGACTTTGAAAGATAATAGTGGCGTGACAGTTAAAGATGTTAATCAGTTATCTTAAGGGGAGTAGCTTTGTATGCTATGTAAACATGACTGTGCATTTGTGTGTGTATAAAAGATCTCTGAGCCAAAGAGAGACAATTGCTCCATGGAGCAAGCTCGGCTTTATTATGCAAATAATAAAGTCTAATTGTTGGATTCACAAGCTCCAGTCTCTTGAGAGATATTTTTGAGTTGACTACTTTTGAGTCAAATATTTCTATGTCAATACATCGGACAAAGAGTTATGGAGAACTGACTTCATCATAGTGCAGAGAATTACAAGGAGAGGGGGATGAGGGACTGGACTGGGGGCGCTACAACTCCTCCAGTCACACAGTAAAACACAGATGGGTACACTTGACTTGACCAATGGACAGGCAGAGACAAACCACTGGAGAGAGAAGGTTATTGGTGGAGGATCTGCTGCAGCACCTCCAGCAAATGTTTCAGGCCATAGATGTAGCCTTGGTCCTGGCTCTCGCTGGGGAAGAAATGGGCAAAGTCAATCATCCTCACCTCCACTTCGCTGGCCCTCTGCTCTGGATGTGGCTCCCCACGGCCTCCCTCCCCCACCCCAGACTCTTCTTCCAGTTGGGCTTTGATACCGTTGCCGTTGGGTTGCTCTGCTGGCACCAGACCTGGGCACTTCCACGTGCTGTTGTCCTCCTGGGGGTTTGGGCCTGTCGTGGTGTCGCCGGTGGCGGTGACTTTGCCATGGTGACCCCGGATGCAGCCCTTCTTGTACATGGTGTACAGGCTGTAGACGAGCGGCACGGCAACCCGGATGTTGTTGTTGTATTCCAGTACTTCTTCATTGGGCTCGCAGCAGGCGTCAGCGGCAGACGTAGTCTTCTCTGGGGGGCCCCTGAAGACATGGCCCTCAGGGCTGGGAGGGGGCAGGCCCTCATATACAAACAACAGAGAGCTAGCGTAGAAGGTTAACTGGCTCTGGCCCTCGAACCATCGCAGGATGTTCTGGACCTTCAGGATACTGGTAGCGATGGCATCTTTTCTCAGACTCCTCCCATTAGAGAAGAATTTGGATAAACCATCTTTGATGGTGTCCTTGAGAAGGCCTCGCCCATAATGTTGATCATACGAGTGATATTCGTCAGAGTTGACCTTGTACACCCTCATTCCAAGAAGCAGGAAGCCAACTTCCTCCATGAGAGGGTACTTCTTGATCTGCTGGTCCCGCTTCTCGTGGGAGACATAGGGGTCGTAGCTCTTTTGGCCGATCTTCACATCCATAATACAAGGCTTCTGGAACCGCCGAGTCACGTCCTCCAGTTTCAGGTACAGCTCGTTAGGATATTCAGGCGAGGACCAGGTGCCAAAGTATTTAGGGCGGTGATGCTGGAGGTCCAACAGACACGGGTCGCCGCAGTCCTCAGCGTAGACCTTGCTGTAGAACTGCATCTCTAGGACCTCGGGGAGGGGGCTGGAGCTGTTTGAGTACTGTGCCATCAGGATGTTGCAATATGCCTACTTTACCAACGCCATACTTATGACCGGCCACCTGATGGGAGAGCGGCACACATCTGTTCAGGTGGACCGCCTGCGATCCTCCCTGGGCGTTCTTCTCCTTCACAGAGCCGGAGAGACAAGTCCCCAGGTTCACCATGGGTCTATTGATTTCCAGTCTTCCCAAAGCTAAAGAGGAGTCCATTATCTGATGTTGAGTCGACATTCGCAATTCAATGGCTTTCAATAAAATGAAATACGCAATCTATAATTCACATGTTGATATTAGTTAGGTAATCAGCGCAACCCCCGCACAATTTCATCGAATTTGTCAAATGGGTGCGCGTTCAGCACCAAGTCTAACCTAGTATTTACAATGTAGCAAGGCTCCAAAAGCACCGCTACAATGAGTTTAATATCTTGGTCGGCAACATTAATACAGTCTGGCCACATTCCACTTCCTCAAGGAACTGTTCGGACGACACAAGACCGATATTTGCGTGCAATGTCGAAAAGTGAAGAGTTTCTTCTAAACTATTTATAGCGCGACCCGTTTTGTTTGCTATTTGGAAAACACATACATTACAAACAAGCCCTGTTGTTTGCTGCTTACATTACACGTCCCACAATGCTAAAAGACAGGCTGCTAACCGTGACATCATATCTGACGTACAGGCTCCTTGACGCGAAATTGTTTATCAATAAAAAAATAAGCACGGGAAACAATATAATGTCGGACACGCTATCGATGTCTTTTGAAGAATTGCAAGGATCTTCACATTCAAACATTATCCAATGTGTGTGGCTGTGCGGCTATCCCATCTCATCTTGCTAGCTAACGTTACCTACCTACACTTCATGGTCGATTTGCTGCAAAGAAACCACTACTAAAGGACACCAATAAGAAGAAGAGACCTGCTTGGGCTAAGAAACACGAGCAATGGACATTAGACCGGTAGAAATGTGTCCTTTGGTCTGGAGTCTAAATTTGAGATTTCTGGTTCCAACTGCCGCGTCTTCGTGAGACGCAGTGTGGGTGAACGGATGATCTCTGCATATGTAGTTCCCACCGTAAAGCATAGAGGTGGTGGTGTTATGGTGCTTTGCTGGTGACACTATCTGTGATTTATTTAGAATTCAAGGCACAATTAACCAGCATGGCTACCACAGCATTCTACAGCGATACGCCATCCCATCTGGTTTGGGCTTAGTGGGACTATCATTTGTTTTTCAACAGGACAATGACCCAACACACCTCCAGGCTGTGTAAGGGCTATTTGACCAAAAAGGAGAGTGATGGAGTGCTGCACCAGATGACCTGGCTTCCACAATCTCCCGACCTCAACCCAATTGGGATGGTTTGGGATGAGTCGGACGGCAGAGTGAAGGAAAAGCAGCCAACAAGTGCTCAGCATGTGGGAACTCCTTCAAGACTGTTGGAAAAGCATTCCAGGTGAAGCTGGTTGAGAGAATCCCAAGAGTGTGCAAAGCTGTCATCAAGGCAAAGGGTGACTACTTTGAAGAATCTCAAATATGAATATATTTTGATTTCTTTAACACTTTTTTGGTTACTACATGATTCCATATGTGTCATTTCATAGTTTTGATGTCTTCACTATTATACCACAATGTAGAAAATAGTAAAAATGAAGAACAACCCTTGAATGAGTGTGTGTGTGTATATATATATATATATATATATATATATACATATATACACACACACACAGTGCCGTCGAAAAGTACAGACCCCTTGACCTTTTCCAAATTTTGTTAGGTTACAGCCTTATTCTAAAATGGATTAAATTGTTTTTTTCCCCCTCATCAATCTACACGCAATACCCCATAATGACAAAGCAAAAACAGGTTTTCAGAAATGTTTGCTAATTTATTAAGAACAAAAAACTGAAATATTACATTTACATAAGTCTACAGCCTTGATTCTTCTTGCGTATGACGCTACAAGCTTGGCACACCTCTTTTTGGGGAGTTTCTCCTATTCTTCTCTACAGATCCTCTCAAGCTCTGTCAGGTTGGATGGGGAGCGTTGCTGCACAGCTATTTTCAGGTCTCTCCAGAGATGTTCGATCAGGTTTAAGTCTGGGCGCTGGCTGGGCCACTCAGGGACATTCAGAGACTTCTCCCGAAGCCACTCCTGCGTTGTCTTGGCTGTGTGCTTAGGGTCGTTGTCCTGATGGAAGGTGAACCTTCGCCCCAGTCTGAGGTCCTGAGAGCTCTGGAGCAGGTTTTCATCAAGGATCTCTCTGTACTTTGCTCTGTTCATCTTTGCCTCAATCCTGACTAGTCTCCCAGTCCCTGCCGCTGAAAAACATCCCCAAAGCATGATTCCGCCACCACCATGCTTCACCGTAGGGATGGTGCCAGGTTTCCTCCAGATGTGACGCTTGGCATTCAGGCCAAATAGTTAAATCTTGGTTTCATCAAACCAGAGAATCTTGTTTCTCATGGTCTGAGAGTCTTTTGGCAAACTCCAAACGGGCTGTCATGTGCCTTTTACTGAAGAGTGGCTTCCGTCTGGCCACTCTACCATAAAGGCCTGAGTGGTGGAGTGTTGCAGAGATGGTTGTCCTTCTGGAAGGTTCTCCCATCTCCACAGAAGAACTCTGGAGCTCTGGCAGAGTGACCATCGGGTTCTTGGTCACCTCCCTGACCAAGGCCCTTCTCCCCCGATTGCTCAGTTTGGCTGGGCGGCCAGCTCTAGGAAGAGTCTTCGTGGTTCAAAACTTCTTCCATTTAAGAATGATGGAGGCCACTGTGTCCTTTGGGACCTTCAATGCTGCAGACATTTTTTGGTACCATTCCCCAGATCTGTGCCTCGACAAAATCCTGTCTTGACGCTCTACGGACAATTCCTTCGACCTCATTGCTTGGTTTTTGCTCTGACATGCACTGTCAACTGTGGGACATTATATAGACAGGTGTGTGCCTTTCCAAATCATGTCCAATCAATTTAATTTACCACAACTGGACTCCAATCAAGTCGTCGAAACATCTCAAGGATGATCAATGGAAACAGGATGCAACTGAGCTCAATTTCGAGTCTCATAGTAAAGGGTCTGAATAATTATGCAAATAAGGTATTTTTGCTTTTAATTTCTAATAAATTAGCAAAAATTTCTAAAAACCCGTTTTCCTTTTGTCATTATGGGGTATTGTGTGTAGATTGCTGAGGATTTTTTATTTTATTTAATCAATTTTAGACTAAGGCTGTAACGTAACAAAATGTGGAAAAAGTCAAGAGGTCTGACTACTTTCCGAAGGCACTATATGCGCCCATCTCATTTTTTACATTTACATTTTAGTCATTTAGCAGACGCTCTTATCCAGAGCGACTTACAGTTAGTGAGTGCATACATTATTTTGTTTATAAAAAAAATTCATACTGGCCCCCCATGGGAATCGAACCCACAACCCTGGCGTTGCAAACGCCATGCTCTACCAACTGAGCTACATCCCTGCCGGCCATTCCCTCCCATACCCTGGACGACGCTGGGCCAATTGTGCGCCGCTCCATGGGTCTCCCGGTCGCGGCCGGCTACGACAGAGCCATCTCAGTGAACTAATCCATTGCGGAGGCCTAGACTAAAAGGCAATTTATGCTTGATTCGAAAATGTGGTCGGAGGCTCCATATGGACGGTGTGATACAATTGCGGAGCCTCCAGAGGCATGCAGAGGCCAAATCGAGCTCTGTACCGCATCGCAATGCACCTCCAAAAACCTTAAACAATGCGGAGGGCTCTGTATAGCTCCGCATTGACATGATTGGTTGACAGTAGGTGGGGGCGGTACATCCTGTATAAACACAAACTCACTCCCTTGACAACAGCTCTGCACTGCTCCGCGAAGCACAAGAAGTATGAATGTCCTGACTTCTGCTGAGGCCATTTCACTGTAAATGCTGCATGGCCAATGCAGACGTCAGATTGACCATGCGCCCAGATGCACAATGCACTTCTCTCTCCAGAATGCGTTCTCCCGCCAATTTGCGCAAATTCATTGTTTCATAACTTTATTGAGCGAATTGTTTGCATCTGATTGTTAGTGTATATCAATTCCCAATTACATATATCACCAGTAGTACATTTACCGTTAATTCCTATAATTTTTAATCTACAATGTTGGTTACTTTGGTTACGGTCATTTCTTTTAATGCATTCAATATTATTATTCCAGTTTTCCTGTTCTCATTGTCGGACTGGACACATTGTTTTCAGAGTGCACAACCTATGCTACACTTGTGAGAAATAAGTTTAGGATTATTTAATTCCATTTACGAGTTCTGTCAATTTAGTCATTGTCTTTTGTTTGGGGCGCTCCTGTGGATGTTGAGTAAGGACGCGCACGCATAGAAGTAGGCCTATAGGCTACCTGGCCTGTGTGCAAATGTAGGCATATAAATGTGCCCATTAGGGGATCTGATTGGCTTAATGCACCACCACTAATGACCTGTGGAGCTTCTCAAAGTAATGTTGTCTTCACCTCAAACAGCAAGCAAACGAAGTTGGTTATTAAATCCATTGAGAATTACAATAGTTCTTCAATGTATTTGAAAAATCTTTCCAGCTCTCTCCCTTTCGTTAACCACTCAGCGTGAAAGGGAAAAATGTCATGCTCTGATCCAGTAGAAATGTCATAACATAGGCTTCTTATCAGTGCTTGACTTGGACTGAAATAGGTTCCTGTACTCAATGTGGGTGCTGGTACTGTTTATATTTAGGTGCAGGAGCTCCACAATACCTTTGAGCTAATATTCTATAAGAGGAACAGGAGCTCAAGCATAGAACATTTGAGGTGCCGGTACTCGGCTCCGGTGAACTCCTGCCCAAGTCATCACGGCTTCTTATCCCTTGCGCAAATAGCCTACAGCTGTGTCTGTCCCGAGCTCACTGGTGCAGGAAACTGATGACCCAGAATATTTTACACAATGTTGCAAGTTCGCTAGCACAAGCTTCGGGCCGGACCCAAGTTAATGCAATGTTTCAAATTCGTTGCAGACAGGCCATGTGTAGCCATTGTGGTTTATAGGATATTTATCAGGATATTTTCTACCTGCAGGTTGAAATGTTTTTATTTGTTGGCTTTATGTAGGCAATTTTTAAATCGTTGGCAATAGAAGTTACTTTTAGGTTTGTATTATTTTCATTTAGATATGAATAACCACATGACAATGATTGAGATATGAAGACGTAATTATAAATTAAATGAAACTATTTCACGAATATGTGCATATGAAAACCCTAACTGGCACGCAGATCGGTAGAAATGGTAAGATAAATTGGCATTCCACTTGAGAAAGGTTGCCGACTCCTCGTGTAGCCTGTTACCCGCAACTTCAGGAGAGTAATGGCAGAATCTGCGAAAGCAAGCAGCAGCGGGAACAGAATATACTGTAGTTGGGTCAGGTTAAGTTTTTTTTCTTCTGGTTATCTGGATCTCTGGCGCCCTCGAGGCATCAAACAGTAAGTTTAAAGCATCAGACAAGCTCAATGCACATAGTTGATTTTATGAAAACACATACGGTGTGTATATAAATGGAAAGATACGTTTAAAAATCTTGAGCAACCGATTGGTCGAAAGAACAGACGACTTTCGGACGACCAATATATTTTTTTGGTCGGGGACAGCTCTAATCACAGGTGACAGTTTTTTTTTTATGAAGCTCTACTACACAAGCTTCCAATTTACCCAACTTTGTTGTTGAAGTATAAAAACATGAGTTACCAAACCCGTTCACAGGGTTGGTTAACTCGAGGTTCCTCGGGTCTCCACCGAATCAGGTAAATATTTTCGTTTTAATGCACCTCACTACTGGAACAATTTACAAAACTCATTACAATTGGATGTTCTGGTGCCGCTGAGGCAATTTAAAGTGTTAATTGAGGACCTAGTAGCTGAGGAATGTAACCGTTTTTCTTACATTTTGTGTTGTGCTGTTTTATTTTACATTGTATTTGATTGTTGCATTACTGTGATCAGGGAACCCTTGAGAATGAGACCCTGCTCTCAATGGGTTTTTCCCTGAATAAATAAAACAAATAAAAACCTGCTGCTCTGATGTCATCACGCTGGCGTTCTCCGGAGTGAACAAATCCAAGATGGCATATAGGAAGCCCAGGTCCAACTTCAGATCCATCTCCTGGATTAGCACCTTGAAATACCTGACCACAACACGCCAAGAAAGGGATGTTTGTACACTACCGGCCAAAAGTTTTAGAACACCTACTCATTCAAGGGTTTTTCTTAATTTTTACTATTTTCTACATTGTAGAATAATAGTGAAGACATCAAAACTATGAAATAACACATATGGAATCATGTAGTACCCAAAAATGTGTTAAACGAATCAAAATATATTTTATATTTGAGATTCTTTAAATAGCCACCCTTTGCCTTGACAGCTTTGCACACTCTTGGCATTCTCTCAACCAGCTTCATGAGGTAGTCACCTGGAATGCATTTCAATTAACAGGTGTGCCTTCATAAAAGTTAAATTGTGGAATGTCTTTCCTTCTTAATGCGTTTGAGCCAATCAGTTGTGTTGTGACAAGGTGGGGGGGTATACAGAAGAAAGCAAAGAGAAATGACAGTCCATCATTACTTTAAGACATGAAGGTCAGTCAATACAGAACATTTCAAGAACTTTGAAAGTTTCTTCAAGTGCAGTCGCAAAAACCATCAAGCACTATGATGAAACTGGCTCTCATGAGGACTGTCACAGGAATGGAAGACCCAGAGTTACCTCTGCTGCAGAGGATAAGTTCATTAGACTTACCAGCCTCAGAAATTGCAGCCCAAATAAATGCTTCAGAGTTCAAGTAACAGACACATCTCAACATCAACTGTTCAGAGGAGACTGTGTGAATCAGGCGTTCATGGTCGAATTGCTGCAAAGAAACCACTACTAAAAAGAGACCTGCTTGGGCCAAGAAACGCGAGCAATGGACATTAGACCGGTGGAAATTTGCCCGTTGGTCTGGAGTCCAAATTTGAGATTTTTGGTTCCAACCGTGTCTTTGTGAGACGCGTTGTGGGTGAACAGATGATCTCTGCATTTGTATCTCCCACCGTAAAGCATGGAGGAGGAGGTGTTATGGTGTGGGGCTGCTTCACTGGTGACACTGTGATTTATTTAGAATTCAAGGCACACTTAACCAGCATGGCTACCACAACATTCTGCAGCGATACGCCATCCCATCTGGTTTGGGCTTATCATTTGTTTTTCAACAGGACAATGACCCAACACACCTCCAGGCTGTGTAAGGGCTATTTTACCAAGAAGGAGAGTGATTGAGTGCTGTATCAGATGACCTGGACTCCACAATCTCCCGACCTCAACCAAATTGAGATGGTTTGAGATGAGTCGGACCGCAGAGTGAAGGAAAAGCAGCCAACAAGTGCTCAGCATATGTGGGAACTCCTTCAAGACTGTTGGAAAAGCATTCCAGGTGAAGCTGGTTGAGAGAATGCCAAGAGTGTGCAAAGCTGTCATCAAGGCAAAGGGTGGCTATTTGAAGAATCTCAAATATAAAATATATTTTGATTTGTTTAACACTTTTTTGGTTACTACATGATTCCATATGTGTTATTTCGTAGTTTTGATGTCTTCCCTTTATTCTACAATGTAGAAAATAGTAAAAAAATAAAAGAAACACCCTTGAATGAGTAGGTGTTCTAAAACTTTTGACCGGTAGTGTATGTGTGTGTGAGAGAGAGAGATATGGAAAGAACGTGAACTATAGCGATGGACTCACTTGATGCGTGAGATATCAGAGTGCCCGGCTGCCCTGGTAACAACGCTGATGTCGGTCAGAGGTTTGGGCTCTACAGGAGAGAGAGGAGCAGAATACCCGTCACGATATGTTAATCCAGAGTACTCCAGTCTAACAATGCCTCTGGGTGCGTCCCAAATTGCCCCTTTTGCCTATGTAGCTATATACAGTGGGGTCTGAAATTATTGACACCCTTGATAAAGATGAGCAAAAATGACTAAAATAATTCAAATGCTGAGCATGTATTGTATGCTCCAAAAAAAAAGTATATTATTTTATACTAATACAATTGCTCAGAGAAATAGATTTTGTTTAACAAGTAATACAAAAAAAAAAATACTAAAAAGATAGGGGTCAAAATGATTGACAGCCTGTTTTCAATACCTCACCTTGCGAGGTTAATGGCACTGAGCCTAAAATGTTTTACAGAATCTTTCCAGATCCTTGATATCCTTCATCTGCGCTTCTGGACTGCCCTCTTTAATTCAAACCACAGTTTCTCAATGGGATTCAAGTCCGGAGACTGAGCTGGCTGTTGCAAAATGTTGACTTTGTGGTCAATTAACCATTTCTTTGTGGATTTTGTGTTTGGGGTTATCGTCTTGCTGGAAGATCCACTTGCGGCCAAGTTTCAGCTTCCTGGCAGAGGACACCAGGTTTTTGGCTAAAATGTCCTGGTACTGGGTAAAGTTCATAATGCCGTTGACCTTAACATGTGCCCCAGGACCAGTGGAAGCAAAATAGCCCCATAACATCAAAGATCCACCACCATATTTTACAGTAGTTATGGGGTTATTTTATTTTTATGCATTCTTATAGACGCTAAACTCCCTACTGGTGTGAACGGCCAAAGAGCTCTATTTTCATGTAATCTGACCATAGCTCCGGTTTCAATCCAAGTGCCAATGCCGTTTAGCAAACTCCAGACATTTAAATTTGATGGATGACATGAAAATAGCACTCTTTAGCCATGCACACCAGTGGATGCATAAGCAGTTAAGAACCCAATACCTACGGTAAGATATGGGGGTGGATCTTTGATGTTATGGGGCTGTTTTGCTTCTACTGGTCCTGGGGCCTTTGTTAAGGTCAACTGAGCAATTGTAGTAGTGTTTGGGCTCATACAATATAGTTAAGTATTTGAATTATTATTATTTTATTTTTGCTCATCTTTATCAAGGGTGTCAATAATTTCAAACCCCAAGTGTAAATGCACAACACAGAGAGACTTGGACAGAGTTTGGGACTGACCTGAGTCCATGGTAACAGACTTGGGTAGTTTTATAGGGTAGAAGACATATGGGAAGATTGCTCCAGGTAGCTGATTCTGGATCTGTGGAAAAACAAAGGACTCAAATAATTCATTCCAACCATGTCTCCAATAGGTCAGCATGAAATCATTTTAATTGAATGGTTGGCAAAATGACTAAACAGTCAATGTAAAAATCTGTCGTATGGTTGGTGGTCGGGTGGGGACCCACCATAGAGTTGGATAGAATGCACACTTTCCAACTCTCTGGGACCCACCTGTATGCGGTTGATCTGGACACGGTAGGCACTCTGGCGGGCCGATACGCTGTACTCCACCTTCACCCCTGGCAGGAAGCTCCTCCTGATTGGGGCGTCATATGGCTGTATCATCCTCATGTCTTGCCCATTTGGCGTCAGAGACACCTGATAACACAGTTAGACTTAGCACACACGCGCACACACACACACAATGGTTGTACTGGAGCTGTGCAAAACTGGGAACAACATCTACCTCTACAATTTGTACAGCTTTCAAGGGGTTGGTAATCAAGAGGGTGGTATGGTATACATGGTACCATACAGAGGCATATCCAGTTGCTGTCTGACCTGGAAGTTGTTCTCCAGGTCTAAGATGGCGTTGTCCACTGGTCCACTCTCTGTGTACTCTTTGAAGTGGGTCTCCAGCAGCTCGGCATCTTTCCCACTCAGGGGTTTCCAGCGAGACTTCTTCTTTGGCTTGGACTCCCACACCACATCTGAACTACACACACAGGAGGAAAGCACACTGAACATGCTGCACTGAATTTGAAAAGCATGTTCCCACTCAAAGTACAGTCAACTGTAGCACAATCATACCATTTTGAGTGACTGTATATACTGTGTTGGTATGTGTGTATATACCTGGTAATGCCGATGAAGGACACCTCCTGACGGCTGCTGTTGTTGACCAGGGAGACGCCCACGTCTTGCAGGGAGAGGATGATCTCCTGTTCGGCCAGCTCGGCCTTCTCACTCTCACACAGCAGCTTGTATATGCGTCTGTCCTCAGTGAACAGCGCCACCCGCTGGAGGCCCTCGTAGAACGAGATGAGGTACAGCTTACCCTCCTCGTTCACGTCCAACCGCAGGTCCTAAACACACGGATCAAGTGCACATGAGATGCGAAGTAAGGAGCGTTTCACTTTTAAGTTGCTCTTTTGCAACACCAAAATGATATACCATATCAGCTTTTAATTTAGATTTTTGGTAACTAATGAGTCCAGGCAACAACAGTTGCTATCATTTCACAGTTTATTTGATTTCAACAATATATACATCTCTGGTTATCCTACTGTTTGTGTTTTGTCTCACCACTGTGGCTAACATGCCAAAGCACCCAGTCTTCTAATATTTTAACTGCTCAGGTCATCAAGCCAGTATAAGGGGGAAGAAAATACACTGGCGGACTTTGGAGGATCGGAGCCTTAATAATGATCTTATTAAAGCTTTGTGTGTTTAATGATGGACTAAGCCATATTAAGCAGCTCTGTTAAAACACTAAGCAGAAGATCCTAATCTATGGTTAAGTCTGACACCAGTGTTTCATATTAGTCTGATGTAAACTACGTCTAAATATAAGCCTACATATTAGTCTGAGGAGATACTATGGTTGAGCCTGACACCTGTGTGTCATATTGGTCTAAAGTACTCGATACAAGTGTGCATCAAACTAATAAGAAACACTGGTATAAAAAAGACTTATCCATAGTATCAATCAAAATGTTTGAGAATGTAACATTGCTCTAGCGGTGGTGGAAATGGTGAGTGGGAGTAAATAGAAAGCTGTGGTACAGTACCTCTTCGCTCTTCAGCTCGCCGCTGTAGCTGCCACACTGCCAGGCCAGGCAGCGTGACCCAGTGGGCTCAGCCCAGGTGTAGTACATTGCCATCCCGGGATTTAGCTTGTCCTTCTCCTTCTGACTACTACTCACACACACACACACACACACACACACACACACACACACACACACACACAGAGTTAGAAAGCGCACACACAAGACCCCGAGAACCCCACCAAGAGCAAGATAGATGACGGTCAGAAAGAAAGCCATGGTCATGACAACGTAGCCCCGTTACACAGCCCAGGCACCATGGAAAGAAACGCAGATACCCAAGAGCCTATTTGCAAATCAACACAATGGAGAGAAGAAATCTGACCCATTAATGGAGATGTCGAGGCTACTATCCCATGAGATCATGTTGTCGTTCTTCCTCCAACAAAATAAAATCAACCCCCCCCTGATCAAAGAGAAATAAAGAATTATTAAAATCATCATTATTTCAGAAGACACAGGGAAAAAGGAAGACGAAGAATGATTGGCAGGACTGTTGGGGTGGGGGGGAATGGGGTGCAATGGAAATGGAGGCATGGGGAAAATGGAAGGCATATTGAAGCAGAGGTCAGATCCCATTGGCAGAGTCCCATCCAAACAGCAGCAGCCAAAACTAACTCCCACTATAAAGCAAATCAACCTGGAATTAAGGGGGAGGTCAAAGGGCAAACGGTCATGACACTGAAGCCGGAGATCCTCCTTGATCACGCCACTTTCTGTAGTTTGGTCAATATCAATCAGATGACTCGTGGTTGTTGAAGTATACAGTGATATTAATGTAATGCAATATTTTTCTGCTTTTATAAAACGCACATTATCCATTTCCTTGTGGAATGGCATGTAAGGAGCAGATCAGTCTCCAACACCAAAATGAAAAAAAAGCTCTTCCCCTACACCTTTGTTACCTGGGGGTCCAGCTCTGACCACACTCTGACCACAACTGAACTATGAAACGGGAACACAGAGACCACAAACACCACTGAATGTGTGCATGTTTAAATAGAGATCTACGGACCATGCCTTTTGCATTAGTCATTGTGATTGTATGCTAGGGAAGGCATTTGAAGTTCCCCAATATGTCCACCCTTTCTGTGTCAGGGTCAGAGTGGGTGAGAGCAAGAGCCCTCGTGGGGCCAGGTCCTGCTACCTGCGCTGGGTCTCCTCTACTGAGAAGGAGAGGTCGAGCAGCTCGTCTGCCACCCATTCTGATGAATCTCTCCGAAATCTGCCCGGCCAAGAGGTGTGGGGGAAAATATTAAACCAAACAAAAATCAAAACAAACCAACACAAACTGTCAGACAAAAAACATGTCACTAACAAAAAATTCTGACTGAAAAACAAATCGAAAAAAAGAAGTGTCCATCACAACAAGTCACAAACAAAAGGAAATTAATCCATGCAAACTGGGTAAACACAGACAAACCTACATCAACACAAAAGCCAAGAATACGAATACCCTGTATCAAAACAAATACATGCAGCACATCCTGGGAAGTTTGCAAAAAAATTAATATACACTGCTCAAAAAAATTAAGGGAACACTTAAACAACACATCCTAGAATGAAATAATCTTATTAAATACTTTTTTCTTTACATAGTTGAATGTGCTGACAACAAAATCACACAAGAATTATCAATGGAAATCAAATTTATCAACCCATGGAGGTCTGGATTTGGAGTCACCCTCAAAATTAAAGTGGAAAACCACACTACAGGCTGATCCAACTTTGATGTAATGTCCTTAAAACAAGTCAAAATGAGGCTCAGTAGTGTGTGTGGCCTCCATGTGCCTGTATGACCTCCCTACAACGCCTGGGCATGCTCCTGATGAGGTGGCGGATGGTCTCATGAGGGATCTCCTCCCAGACCTGGAAAACAGCATCCGCCAACTCCTGGACAGTCTGTGGTGCAACGTGGCGTTGGTGGATGGAGCGAGACATGATGTCCCAGATGTGCTCAATTGGATTCAGGTCTGGGGAACGGGCGGGCCAGTCCATAGCATCAATGCCTTCCACTTGCAGGAACTGCTGACACACTCCAGCCACATGAGGTCTAGCATTGTCTTGCATTAGGAGGAACCCAGGGCCAACGGCACCAGCATATGGTCTCACAAGGGGTCTGAGGATCTCATCTCGGTACCTAATGGCAGTCAGGCTACCTCTGGCGAGCACATGGAGGGCTGTGCAGCCCCCCAAAGAAATGCCACCCCACACCATGACTGACCCACCGCCAAACCGGTCATGCTGGAGGATGTTGCAGGCAGCAGAACGTTCTCCACGGCGTCTCCAGACTCTGTCACGTCTGTCACATGTGCTCAGTGTGAACCTGCTTTCATCTGTGAAGAGCACAGGGCGCCAGTGGCGAATTTGCCAATCTTGGTGTTCTCTGGCAAATGCCAAACGTCCTGCACGGTGTTGGGCTGTAAGCACAACCCCCACCTGTGGACGTCGGGCCCTCATACCACCCTCATGGAGTCTGTTTCTGACCGTTTGAGCAGACACATGCACATTTGTGGCCTGCTGGAGGTCATTTTGCAGGGCTCTGGCAGTGCTCCTCCTGCTCCTCCTTGCACAAAGGCGGAGGTAGCGGTCCTGCTGCTGGGTTGTTGCCCTCCTACGGCCTCCCTCCACGTCTCCTGATGTACTGGCCTGTCTCCTGGTAGCGCCTCCATGCTCTGGACACTACGCTGACAGACACAGCAAACCTTCTTGCCACAGCTCGCATTGATGTGCCATCCTGGATGAGCTGCACTACCTGAGCCACTTGTGTGGGTTGTAGACTCCGTCTCATGCTACCACTAGAGTGAAAGCACCGCCAGCATTCAAAAGTGACCAAAACATCAGCCAGGAAGCATAGGAACTGAGAAGTGGTCTGTGGTCACCACCTGCAGAACCACTTCTTTATTGGGGGTGTCTTGCTAATTGCCTATAATTTCCACCTGTTGTCTATTCCATTTGCACAACAGCATGTGAAATGTATTGTCAATCAGTGTTGCTTCCTAAGTGGACAGTTTTGATTTCACAGAAGTGTGATTGACTTGGAGTTACATTGTGTTGTTTAAGTGTTCCCTTAATTTTTTTGAGCAGTGTATAACATGCAGGTTTCATTCAAAAACTAATTTGGAATAGTACAGCGTGTAACACTTATTCTGTACTGTTTCCTTATATCCCCATAAAGATCCACCATCTCATGGACATTTCTAAAAGGAAAGATTTGAGACATCCCAAATTTAAGACGCAACGAATACAGGTTATATTTTATAGCATTGCGCCTGTTTTGAGAATAGTAAAATGTGACCTATATAATTAAAACACTTTTCTGCTTATTGCCCCATTACCTTTCTCCCTCCCCATCCTTCCCCTCCTCCCATCTCTCCTTTACCTCTGGTAGAACTCCACCGTCTGCTCCTGGGTGTGGTTGATGATGAGGAAGGGGGCGGCCCCGTCGTGGTAGTCAGAAAAACGGATGACAATCGAGTGGTCTGATAGGTTCACATCCACAATGACCCCGCCCAGCTGGAATATACAAGAGTAAAGCCAAATGAAAAACAGAAGTACTAGTACTTTATTGAACTCAATGTGAGAAATTGATTTATCACCACAAAGCATCAGCTTATACAGTAGTATTGCAAACTCAGGCGGTACTCACGTATGTCTGTAAACTACTCACAGTGTTGTCCAGGTGCAGCAGCAGGCAGTTTTCCGGTTTGGTGAAGTCCATGGTTTGAGGGGTTGACCGACTGCCTTCTACTTTGACTTTGAGCTTCTTGGAGTCCCTCTCGGGCCAAAACGGGATGGCTGCCTGAGTAGCACAGAAAAGGAGAGAGGAGAAGGAGAGAGACAGACAGACAAAGACAGAGAGGTGTCAGTTTCACTACATGCATGTGCTACTCTATGCAGGGTAGGGCTCCATTATTCCCATTTCAAAATTCAGTGAAATAAGTAAATTAACCGATATTCAATCCATGATTTTAACACATTTTTACTATCAGCACTTTTCATTGCACTTCCTGAATGGACTGAATTGCACTGGGGGTTGTAAGTAGCTCTAGTTGTGGTACCTGTTGTGGTCTGGCCTCGGTCCAGTCGTCCTGGCCCTCCTCTCCCACCCAGATCACATGTTTGGTCCTGTTCACTAACAGGTAGTACGGCACAAAGCTTACGATACGGGTCAGGCTGAAACTGCTGGCGTCGATCTTCACGCCGATCTTCAATCAAACCATAGAAAGCCACAATCAACCTGAATCAATCCACCCATCTATCTATTGACTATTCAATGTTCAGCAAATGACATTCAATGACCAATCTGAAAGGTAAACATCAACTGACAGTATTATTCTGCAGGAGTGTTTGATCCACCACTCACCACGTAATCTTTGAGCCTCCCTTTACACTTCACTTCACCATAACTACCCACGGTGTCCAGGGAGAAATCATCCGACAGCTCGCTGTCCGAGATCATCAGCCGCACCTGACCCGGGGAGAGAATAAGGTCAGATGACAGGGAGACAAACAGTAGGGGTTAGGAGTTATCACTTAAAAGCCCACTCCTTTGTTTTAAACCCTCCAAACAAAATAGCAGCCCCGCTACTTGGTTTGAGCTTGGACCAAAGTTGATCCCCACCCCACTACCTTGTTGTTCTGCAGAAAGTTGTGTGGCTTGAAGGAGAAGAGCAGGGGCATGTCGTAGTCCATGGCGTGTTTGCGGTGGATGTCGTCGGCCTTGTATTGCAGCAGGCGGCCCGTCTTGTTCACCATCCAGTAGGGAGAATGGATGGCCACCTCAGTCTGGCCCGCGTCGTACTTCACATGCACCGCAATGTCCAGCTCTGCTCTCTTCCCTTCTCCCCCCTCTCCTAACCTGACCGCCTCCTCTTCATCGCGTAGGGAGCTGAACACAATGAAAGTGATCTCGTCCAGGTCGCCACGAAGACCGTAGTGGGCCTGCCAATCCTGCCCCAGGTAGTCGAGGAGGCGGAGTTCCAGGCTGGACCGGTCCATGATGGCGGTGTGCAGCTGGGCCGAGTGGCCGTCCATCAGGGTGATGGGGGAGGGATCTTCACTGTCCTGTCAGCCAATCAACACACAATACCAAATCAGTGATCAATAATAGGCATGTCATGTGATGGGGAAGTTCTGAGGAAATATAATAGATGAGCTGTAGGTCCATTTCTATGCTGGTGCGTAGGGATGGAGTAATGTGTGTAATAGCCACTGATCTCCGTGTGTGTGTGTGTGTGTGTGTGTGTGTGTGTGGTGTACCTGTAGGCGATAGGTGATGGGGTAAGGCAGAAGGTTCCGGAGCAGGACGGAGGGCCACAGGTGCAGGATGTAGGGCTCGTCAAAGTGCTCCCCGGCCACTCCCGTGTGTTGTGATGTCACCGTGTCTTTCAGAGGGACTATGTTGACCATGAGCACGCCAGTGCTGTCGCCATGGCAATGGCAGGTCTGCTGCACACGTGCACCGGGCTGCTGGCTCACCAACTCGTAGCTGAAACCCTCGGAGCAGTCGTACTGATCGTCTCCCTCGGTTACCGGCTGCAGTCTTAGCTCTGACCTACGGGGGGGGGTTCAGCACAGTCAGTGTCTGTATCTGTGGGGGTGTGTGTGTGTGTGTGTGCGCGTTTCCGTTTGTGTGCGTGTGCGTGTCACCTGTAAGAGTCCAGAGGCACACAGAACTCCTCTGTAGGCAGTGAGATCCCCAGACATGTGGAGCCCTCCATCACTCTGAACGGGATGGAGAAGTGGTTTATGATCTGTAGGGGAGACATGAGAAATTCTTCAGATAGAAAATACATTCTCTGGTCAGATAATTTAACACATTCTGGGGTCAAGTTAAGTACAGACAAGAGAAAGTAAAGGTGGAGAGAGAATGGAGATAGAGATGAATGACGGGAGTAAATGAGTATTTGGGTGACATCTGTATTAGTCAGTCTGAGAACAGTCAGCCTTCTTGGGTGTGAGTTGGAGTAGAGGTGGGTGGGTGACTAACTTGCCTGGAAGGGAGAGCGGATCTTGATGTACTTGCTTCCCTCCACAGAGTAGATCTGACAGACCAGGAAACGGGTGACCCCAGAGTCTTTGTGCATGACACTGTACATGCCACGCCCCACTTTGATCAACGGAATCACGCCTGTTGAAGTGTGGCCGACCGGAGCTGAGGACAAGAACATAAAAAACTGAGCGATCAATGACTAAAGTAACCCGAGCCACGACTACTGACTTCTGTTAGCTCCCCAAACTAACGCCTGGGTATTAGGTCAGAACCCTAACACGGTCTTGGACCTAGGGTTTGATATCTGACGTCGTATGTATGAAGCGTCTCCGAGCAGGAGTGCTGATCGAGGTTCAGATCCATCCTGTCCATATCATCTTATTCATTAGGATATGAAAAGCAAAACTAGATCAGCAGTCCAATGAATACAGACGCTGGTCTGCACTGGTGTAACGGTTATAACTGTGTTGCTTACTGGGTTGTATGTAGTAGTCCTTGGCGACCAGTGAGGTCATGGCAGAGAACTGGTCTGAGTGGGTGGTGGTGCGGAGGTAGTCCATGTTGAGGCTCTCTCCATTCTGCAGCTCTACCCGGCGCTCTGTGGCCTCGCGACCCAGGGGGCAGAACAGCTCACTGTGCACCACCGACACCGTCAGACCCAGACGGTTCTTCACCACGAACGGAGCCTCGTCCTTCTGGAAACTATCCGATGCCTGCTTGGCCGCCTCTGCAAAGGCCTGTCACACACACAAACACAGACACAAAAACACACACACACGTTCCCCCCCAAAAAGGCCTTTTATAGAGCGCTTTTCAATACAACAAGGCAAGCTATTCCTTCACATTATTCAAAACAACCCACTTAAATAAAAAGGTAGCCATCTTTTTAGCTAGACAATAGAATAGCATGTACAAGAGTGCTGGTGTGTGACGTCATTGACTTACCGTGCCCAGGTTACTGAGCATGCCCAGTCCACACTTGGAGAGGGTGATGTTAAGCTGGTCCTTGCTGCTGATGCTGATGACGGTCTTGTAGTCAGGGATGCTGTAGTCCACTTCTTCTGATATACCTGTGTACTTCACTGGCTTCTTCTTCATCTGTAGTTCAGGGGAACGCATAGCCGTTAAGTGTGTGTGGTGGTTAGTGTATTTACATTATATGTATGAGGGATGTCTGTGGAACATGGGACAGTGTGTGTATAAGATATTTGATAAGGGTCACCTTTAATCCCAGGGTCCAGGGTCTGAAGCCGTCTCGGGTCTCGTCTTCTAGGGGCTCCAGCAAAGGCTCCCACACCCCCATCACCTCGTTGAAGTAGTGAACCTAAACACACAACACTATGTTACCGTACACTAAATGCAGTCTGACTAAACCCATGTTTTGGTTGAATTGAGGTTTTGTAGTTGTTGTGTAAAGGCTGTGTAGATGTTGTGTAAAGGTTGTGTAAAGGTCATGTAGATGTTGTGTAAAGGGTTATGTAAAGGTCATGTAGATGTTGTGTAGAGGGTTGTGTAAAGGGATGTGTAGTGGTTGTGCAGATATTGTATAGAGATGTGCAGTGTCTGACCTCCAGGTTGAGCTGGCTGTGCAGGTTGATGAGGGTGCTCCAGTTCTTGACGTCACCGTGCAAGGAAGACTTGGCCAGCAGCATGGGGATGGTGCGGTGGCCCACCCCAGCCTCCAGGGTCAGGCAGATGGAGTTGATGGCCACCTGCAGGGACTCGCCCTGGGGAATCAACGGGACCAGGGACTGGGCATCCTCATCTTTACCCTCCTCCTCCAGGAACCACAGCTTGAGGTCCCGCCAGGACCGGCGCTCCCACAGATCTGGGGGCACGGGGCTCTCCAGCTCAGACTGGGGTGTCTCGGCCCCGGCCGGGCTCAGCACAGACTGAATGGTAATCACTGTGTTGATAATGATGGGCGACACCTGGGGAGGGGCACAGAGAAGAATTGAACGTCAGGCGCATCACTCTGGTTTTGGTAGCTGGGCTAGAAATAAAAACATAGGAAAAAGTGACAATAAGGTCTACGACCAAACTGATATGCTCCTAACAGGTATTTTATTAGTGAGACGCTGCTTCCTGTCTTTAAAGTTTTGTTTTTGGCCGTGGCCTACCTTGAGCGTGAGTGCGTTGATGCAGACCTCCATAGCCTGCGGGGAGGTGGAGGACTGTGTGCTCTTGAAGAACACCTGGCAGGGCTGCAGCACAGTGGTCTCTTTGTTCCTTTTCTCCTTCAGGAAGGGGCAGGCCACCACCTTCAGGTCCTTGACCACCGCTGTCATCAGCTGACCGTCCGGATCGCTCTTCATCACCAGCTCGCACTCCGTGGTCATGACAAGGGCCGGGGCGTCGGCACGTGTCAGGTCGGCCACAAACACAATCTGGGGGTTCTTCACCAGAACATTAATCTCTGACTTGGCCACCCCCCCCACTGGAGCTATGTTACAGACACAGAGGAAAGCAGGGGCGTGTTCATTAGGCATCAAATGGTAGAAAAGCGTCAGAAACTACCTGAACTCCTCCAATCCAAA
Source organism: Coregonus clupeaformis (assembly GCF_020615455.1). Taxonomy (NCBI): domain Eukaryota; kingdom Metazoa; phylum Chordata; class Actinopteri; order Salmoniformes; family Salmonidae; genus Coregonus; species Coregonus clupeaformis. The sequence goes on along the minus strand of NC_059209.1, from coordinate 21,418,899 downwards.
ATTTCACGTTGTAAGAACATGACATTTGTGGTGAATATTGTGAATGTGTCATACCAGGCTCCTTGGAGGCTGCGGCAGCAGTGGGTTTAGTGCTACTGCTGTTCTTGGGGGCGGCAGAGGAGAAGCCCTGCTGGCTGGCTTTGAGGAAGATGTCGGCCACAGTGAGCAGGAACTCCATGCTGGCACAGAGGTACACATCCTGCACCACCGTGTCCAAAGAGGTGCCCTCGCGCCCCTGCTTGTAGTTCACCTCCACCATCACGTTCCTCTCAGCACCCGGACGCATCGCCATCATCCTGACAGACAGGAGCCAGAGGGGCAGGTGGACATGAACCCTACAGCAAGGGCACTAATAACAAACCCTAACATAAGTGCACTAAATACCTTGTAATTTGTTTGTCAAATGACGTTACATTGAAGAGTGAGACTAACTTTCTGTTCTACTCTACAGATTAAAGATTCCATTCTCTCAAAACAATTGACATATACTTTATCCTTACCCAGATGGCAATACTCATGGGTTTTGATGAACTGGGAGTGAGAGATGAACTTAGTTGCTTTGACTATAATGGGGCTGCTAACCAAAGCCATTCATCTTAGCTGTGTGACAGTCCTATGTGAGTAGGCAGATGGTGAAGACGTGATGAACATGATGCCACGCTGAAGAACACATACTGAGCCTCGTACATCAACGCCAGCACCGAGGCACACGCTCATATGTTCACAGTACACACACAAACAACTCTGGTATCTCTCCCAGTTTTTGTGAATGTGTAAGTAGGCTCAGTACCGAGGTAACTGAGTGTGTGTTCTACCTGGCAGTGATCTTCTTGACTCTGCATCTCTTGTCGTCTAGCAGGCAGTCTGTGAGTTTGACGGAGGCCTTCATGGATCCGTCTGAGAACATGTGGACAGATGTAGAGATGGTCCCCAAGGTGAACTCAGCCAGCTTCAGCTGCTCATCCCTCGAGTCCAACACCTGCACCTGGACACACACACACACCAAAATGTCTGTGGGCGTAAGAATATCCAAGTGAATGGCGTTTTATGTGGTCAATGACAGTGTTTGTGAAGGCCTGTAGTAGTGCAGAAGTCACCTCAGTCCCATTGGGGCTGTACAGGACCAGGGTCATGGAGTCAAACTTGAAGTCAAGTTTGAGTGTGCTCTTCAGCTTAGTGCTCTTCTGGGTCTCCACCACTGCAGCAGTTACCACCGTGTTGCCTACAGACAGGGTTCAACACAATTATAATAATATCACAATCACAACAACACGCGCACGACCACAACACACACACACTCAACCCAGACTGACACACACTGCTGTCCTCACCGCTAGTGGGGTTAGTACCAGTACCTCCTGACGCCTGTGAGCCTTTGGTAGAGGCCGTGTCGGAGCGGTCCACTACACGTGGAGGAGGAGGGGGGGAAGCAGCGTCTGACGTCTCTGACAGGTTCTCACTCAGAGTCCGCAACACCACCGTCATATCATCCTGACTCAGGATCAGCTGGTAAGACACACACACCGTTACACTGATGCATCAACAACCAACATTTCATTCTAACATTTAATTTCACAGACTAACATTTGTTAATTGAGAGTTGGCTTTAACTAACACAGATACTCCGACACAAAACTCCGAAACAAACACTCACGTTCATTGGTTTGAGGTGAGCAGTGATCTCTATGTCGGGGATGCTGTGGTACCAGGAGGCAGACAGGTTCCTTTGGATGGACAGGTCCAGGTTGACCGGCTTCAGAAGCTGGATCTCCCCCTGAAACCTCCCCTCCTCAAAGGTGGTTCTGGACAATCAAACACAAACAAACACAGCTTTACAGGTTCTGATTTGCTGCACATCCGGGGACGGACCAAATATGCAAAAGTAACTGAAATACACAGAGACATGTCAATTGTCCCATCCCTGTGCACAAATGAAGTAGTCCTTTCATTTTAAACAACTGTGCATCTATGACGTTTAATTCCCATCCTTGTACATCTACAGAATGGCCCGACTACCAGTGTATCTTACTAGCGACGCTGTACTGTCTCTCACCTGTACATCTTGAGTTCGCTGAGGCCCACAGTCATGGTGTCGATGATGGGAGGGATCTTGACATGCATCTGGGAGGGGACCATGGCGAAGCGGTTCTTGACCGTGACCATACCAAGGTCGGCCACAATGACGTTGGTGGAGGAGGAGGACTGCGGCAGGAAGACAACAGGAGCGTTGAAGTCCACGTCCAGAGAGATGCGCGTGCTGCGCTCAGCCAGCTCCATCACCCCCGTGGCCGCCTTCTCCGCTGCCTGCACAGTCACCTCAGCCAGGGCCTCCTTGGCCACCTGGAAGTTGTTGATGAAGGCCTGGGGGAGGAGGAGGGGGAAGAGGAGGAGAGTGGTCAGGTCATATTACAAAGTGCTCATGGATCGTCATAGCACTTAAGACAATCCTGATCAGTAGGTTCTGGGGCATTTTTGGTACCGTTATTAGTAAAGGCACTGGTTCTCGATACCCTGGAAAACGTCATTTTTTGAAACACAGGAGAGTATAGGTGAAAGATAGATAGGTGGAGTTAAGAAAGATGGCAGCGTGTCTCTTACCAGGATGGAGGAGACAAACTTGTTGAGGAAGATGACCTGGATGCAGCCCACCGTCAGGGTGATGCTGGTGTCCACTTTACGCATGTCTAGATAGGCGTCGCCCTCCGTGGCTTCCGTGTGGTTCACCATGCGGAAAGCAAACACCTCCTTATCGGCTATGGACACACACTAGGACGCAGAATCCATACAGAAATACACATTAGAAGCACACCAGCAGAAAGCGAAAAGGAACAACAATCGTAACTTCTCGGGAATGTTGTCCCTCGACTGGGAAAATAACAAAAAAAGTAATAATAAAAAGACAATAAATCTAAGGATATATTGGATTTGTATTTCCCAGGTATGGCTAGTCAATGACAGCTGGATATTCATGAGGGCACGCAATGGAAAATGATTTTAAACAATTTCAAACCGAACATGAAAAAGTCCAGGTAGTCCCTCCCTGTTTGTTAGTGTTGTTTTTCACCATTTATTGCCTAATGAACATGACCCTGTCTTGGTGTGTGTAAGCGCCCTGTATTGGAGGCTACCTGCTTGTACAAAGCCTCCTTATCACAGTCCAGGATGACTATGTTCTTCAGGTTGGCCAGAACCTCCACCGCCTTTTTCCTCATCAGCACCTCCGACACCAGGCCTGGAACGTAGAACAGAGGTAGAGAGAACAGGTAGAACATCAGAAGGAGGAGGGGTAGAACAATTCTAGAAAATAGACGGGTGTGTTTCAGTACCAGAGCCAATTGGACATGATCATCAGTGGCCTATCTGCTTCATTATGTGTACCACAAGGTGGCACTAGGATCATTATCGTGTGTGTGTGTGTGTGTGTGCGCGCGCGCTCATGGGTGTGGGAGTGTCCTGTCAACACATCACACAAACACACCAAATGTTGATATTTGATGCAATGTCATCATAACTCATGCATGCAGCTGTTGACTTCTGTTGTGGACGTGTGTTGCAGGTGGGGAATTGTCTTCTGTGAGGCGGCCCTTACCCTCGATGCTGATCTCTGCTATCCTGTGGCTCTGGCCTCGGATGAAAACCTTCAGACAGTTGAGATCGGCTCTGATGTGCAAATTCACCACGTCCTCAAACTTTGACTTCTTAGAAGCTAAGGAGAAGGGAGCAGAGAGACATTTATGAAAGAGTTGTTCTGTCGTCAAAACTTAAAAGAACCTTTGATGTGAAGATGACTTTGTTCGTGCATCATAATACATCAAGTGTTCCATACAATGGCATGGAAATGTACTACGTATTAGGAGAATACGTGTCTACTAAATATCTCCACATGCAACAAATATACAGAAGGTATATTTCCTAACCAATGTCTCTTCCACTTTCGACTACCTTGAATCATGAAATTGTAAATCAATATCAACATTGGAAAAGTCTTAGTTCCAGTAAGCAGAATTGATTCCATGAAACGGATAGTTACATGTTTTTTTTGCCACGGCCGATTCCTCCTTCTTCTCGCCTTCCTCCCCCTCTCCCTCGTCCTCCTCGGGGATGGTGGGCAGCTCCTCCTGGCTGGGTGCCGCCTCCTTGGTCGGGGGGAGGAGACTAATCAGGAAGTTCATGGCATTGAGCAGGGCCTCCGTGTGCAGGTGTATGTCCAGAGACGAGAAGTTCACCTGAGACATCACACACAAACATACCACTTCCACTATGAACACACTCTAATACACCTAAGCAGAGTAGTGAGCTCAAATCAACATCATGTTGAAGGTCCAACTGTGGGTTAACACAGTTGTATTGTACTGTATTGCAAGACATTACCTTAACTGATTGTTCAGTGTTCTTGTACTCAGACTTGAATTCTGGCCCATTCTTATCAGCCTGAAAGAGACATTGGCGCTATTAGACCTGCTCTACTGTTAATCTACATTGGATGAAGAATGCAAGAAGACAGTGTTGACTGTTGAAGTGTTCACTGTGTGTGTGTGTGTGCGTGTACCTTAGTGTACTCCAATGTGAGGAGATCATCCTCTGTGTTGTCTAGTGTGGTGATCAGGTGCACTTTCTTCTCCTCTGAATCTGGACAAGTATACAAAACCAGAAAATCATATCACACATACACACGTCTGCAGACATGCCACACACATACAACTACCTACAACCATGCAACATATAACAACATTTATCTTATGATATACAGTGAGGGAAAAAAGTATTTGATCCCCTGCTGATTTTGTACGTTTGCCCACTAACAAAGACATGATCAGTCTATAATTTTAATGGTAGGTTTATTTGAACAGTGAGAGACAGAATAAGAACAAAAAAATCCAGAAAAACGCATGTAAATTTTTTTATAAATTGATTTGCATTTTAATCAGGGAAATAAGTATTTGACCCCTCTGCAAAACATGACTTAGTACTTGGTGGCAAAACCCTTGTTGGCAATCACAGAGGTCAGACGTTTCTTATAGTTGGCCACCAGGTTTGCACACATGTCAGGAGGGATTTTGTCCCACTCCTCTTTGCAGATCTTCTCCAAGTCATTAAGGTTTCGAGGCTGACGTTTGGCAACTCGAACCTTCAGCTCCCTCCACAGATTTTCTATGGGATTAAGGTCTGGAGACTGGCTAGGCCACTCCAGGACCTTAATGTGCTTCTTCTTGAGCCACTCCTTTGTTGCCTTGGCCGTGTGTTTTGAGTCATTGTCATGCTGGAATACCCATCCACGACCCATTTTCAATGCCCTGGCTGAGGGAAGGAGGTTCTCACCCAAGATTTGACGGTACATGGCCCCGTCCATCATCCCTTTGATGCAGTGAAGTTGTCCTGTCCCCTTAGCAGAAAAACACCCCCAAAGCATAATGTTTCCACCTCCATGTTTGATGGTGGGGATGGTGTTCTTGGGGTCATAGGCAGCATTCCTCCTCCTCCAAACACGGCGAGTTGAGTTGATGCCAAAGAGCTCGATTTTGGTCTCATCTGACCACAACACTTTCACCCAGTTCTCCTCTGAATCATTCAGATGTTCATTGGCAAACTTCAGACGGGCCTGTATATGTGCTTTCTTGAGCAGGGGGACCTTGCGGGCGCTGCAGGATTTCAGTCCTTCACGGCATAGTGTGTTACCAATTGTTTTCTTGGTGACTATGGTCCCAGCTGCCTTGAGATCATTGTTATTCTGTCTCTCACTGTTCAAATAAACCTACCATTAAAATTATAGACCGATCATGTCTTTGTCAGTGGGCAAACGTACAAAATCAGCAGGGGATCAAATACTTTTTTCCCTCACTGTATATACACAAATGTCTTCACAGTCCAAGCGCAGCAAGGCGCACACTGCCGTTCTGCTAGTGCTCAGAAAATGCAATCGCAGGAAAAACAGTTCTGAAAGCAAACTAGATGAGAGTGATTTCAGGTGAAAGAGATGAAAATATATGGTAAAAGCGTAGAAAGAGGGGTGATCTAAAGATGCAACAACTACAATGGTTTGCTAACAAACATTACTAGAATAGTGCCTTTGAATGCAGTGGACAACGAAATAAAGTTCATTTGAAAACCAATAGAACAGGAGAGAAATGCTGGTTTCAATGGCATATAAGAACATCTTCATAAAACAGACACATTCAAGTTTGGCTACCTTTTCTGGCATCTCCCCTAATGTCAGAGCTGGTGTGGATATCTAAGGCTGTAGTGAAGGTGCATATCACTCATTTCGACATTATGTAAATGTATACAAATTAGATTTAAATACTTTCGATTGTGAATTTCTGCCTCAGTTGACAGCTCTAACAGCCACTCCCTCACTTACCCATGTACTCGGGGCACTCTAGGCAGATCTCTCGTAGGAATGTGTAGGATGTCATGTCGAAGGTACGTAGCTTCAGCTCGGTGCCCAGCCCCTCGATGTCCAGGTGTAACACTGTGACCTCCTGGCCTCCAGACAGACGACACAGCTGAACAGACAGCTAGACAGCAGAAAAAGAAGGGATATGGGGTTCAAGTTCACGCATGCACACACACGCTCCTATACTATCAATCAGAGTGAACGCAACTAAATGAAGTGTTTAGGTACTCTCTCACACACGCACACAGACGTAGATGAGATTAAGCATACTTTGCTGATCTCAAACGTCATGAGGAACTCTGTCATGTTCTTCTTGGGGTCTTTCTTGACCAGACCTCTCCTCTTGACCGAGTCGGAGCGCTGCAGAGGGCTGGGCATGTTGTCGGGGAAGAACGGACGGTCTCCTATAGGAGAGCTGGGAGCATCGTAGAACAGATCCTCCTCTGAGCCTGCACACACACACAAACGTCTGTCATGATCACGGTCGTGTGTATGCGTAAAAAGTACAGACGTCCATTTGTAATGTGTACACAGGGCTGTATGTGTGTGCGTACATGTCTCACCTGATTCCCATATCAGGGAGTTGCGCAGTTCAGCCATGGTTGGTTTCCTGGGGGTTAGCTGAGGGGTGTATGACTGCTTTGGAGCCTGCACCATAAACACAAGCAGAGATTACACGCTGCACATAGATTTCTGTTGGGTTGTCTATCTACACACAAAAACAACAGACATCACAGACAGAGTCAACCTACAGACAGGCAGAGATAGAGGTCCAGTAGAGTTAGTACCTTCGATGTAGAGTGCATGTTGGTGCTGCGTGGGGCCGGCCTGCTCTCCGGCAGCGGGATGCTGTCGATCAGCTCCAGCACACCCCGTACCTTATCATCAGAGATCCTCAGAGACAGGAGAGGCAGCTCCCCGGAGATTTTAAACCTGACACACACACTTTATTAATCTGACCAGCTATTTGACAAACATCATTACACAGTGGCTGACTGTCCATCACACCCACACACCAACCCACACACCCCTTTTCCCCTCTTACTTGGGCATGCGTGAATCTGTGACCACCATGGCTCGGCTGAACACCACCTTGACGTCGACAGGCTCCAGGATGTGGAGGGCCGACTGCCTCAGCTTACGGGCTTTCTTCCAGTCCCCGTCTAACACAACACAACAACCACTGGCACGGTTAAGCCTCATGTATAGTCTACCTAAGTACGCAACGCAAGAACACAATAAGCTACACAAAATGTATTCCCTGCGTAGTTGCGTCTCATGACATTTTGGGCAATAAACGTTTAGATAATTGTGTGTGTGTCTCCATACGCGAGTTTGCGTGTGTGTGCCTTCGTCCGTCTGTGTGTGTACCTGGTTTGCTGTAGAGGAACTGTAGGCTGCTGAGCTGGACGTCAAAGCGGTCGTAGGCTCGGGACATAATGTCCTCTATAGTACTTCTCCCTACAGAGAGCTGTGGCAGCCCTTCTCTGCTCAGACTAGACACCTGATAACACAAGACGATGCCATAACACCTGGGTGAGGTCCTGTTCATTAGGCAGGGATTTACATTAAACGGTTGCCTGGGGCAAGTAAATTAAAACAGTCAGGCAAGTGGATCCTTCACTGTGGTTGCCCTATTTGGCAAGTCAAATTTTGTTAACGTGTTACCTCTACTGTTCCATTTTTCATTTGACTTTAGTGATTCAAAACAAAAACCCAGCCAAGTGTGGTGTGATCAATCATAATTATCAACTACTCCATATATCGTCTCTTTCCTCCGTCTCTCACTCACTCAAGTCCGATCCGAGCACTCTCTCTACACAAACGCGCATGCTGCGCACATTGAAGTGACTTACCTTGAAGTGACCCAGGTCCAATAGCATGAGGTTCTGGGTGGAGTCGTAGAAGCCGGTTTGGGGCACGATCACGTAGGAGGCCATGAGGTTGATGTTCAGATCCAGAACCTTCTGGGTCTCAATCACGTACATCAGTCCCTTCAGACAACAACATAGAACGGTTGTTATACTTCAACATGTTCTTACATATGGATATGAAAGGGAAGGTGTGTGTGTGTGCCAGAAGGAAGTATGGAGTGGAGATTGAGGTCAACGGCTTGTATCCTGTCTGATGAATCAGAGTAAATGTCCATAGAAGGTAAATTAGAATAGATGTTTGGGTCTGCAGCACATGTCAAAAATCTATCAGTACTGTGTTTCTTGTGAAAAGCCAGGAACGTGAGTGTGGCCTGTCAGTCAGAGCTAGAGGCGGGGCTCTGACCTGTGGAGGTGCGGTCTCTGAACTGCTCCAGCTTCATGAGAGTGGCGTTGGTCAGATCGTCTAGCTGGAGGTCATCAGGTGGCGAGAAGAACGCACTCATGCTGTTCACCGTCACCTGCCGGAGAGAGAGACAGGTACCCATGTTGTTACACACACGCACAAAAACAGGTGGTGCGGACATTCGTTCTAACAACTACATGCCTGATTGAACCGAGGAACGACTGGAATACAATTATGTACACAGGACACACGCGCACAAAAATGCACAAACAAACACACACTCACAGCATCATAGATTATCTCCAGAGGCTGGGATTCGACGCGGAGCCGCTGGTCAGCGCTCTCGTCTAGAGGGTTGGTCTCAAACAGGATGTCCAACAGGGGGGTCCCCGTTACCGTGGCAGCCTTCCTTGACGACAGCAACGTGGGTGCTGGACGGTTATTGGCCAGTCCTGTCACCTCAAACAGACTGAGCTGGGCCGACAGCCTGAGAGCAGCAGCAACAAGAGCATCAGAACCAAGGGCAGAAAGAAGGGGGGTGAGAGTGGAGGAGGCAGAGGAAGAGAGAGAGGAGGGAAAAGCAGAGAGAGAGAAAGAAAAAGAGATACTGGCAAACCGAGAATCGCAAAATGGTGGCACAAAAAAAAGGCAACTATAGTGCATCCCATTGATAAAGCACTAAAACAGAGCAGGGAAGGAAGGGGAAGTATTTAAATGCAGGGTCTGTTCGGAAGCGTACAGGTTTACCGCTACGGCAGATATGATATTCTGTCATGTAGAATTGGGCATCGTGTCAGTTCTATTCATTTCTATCTGCAACGTTCTGAACGTTTCACCTTAGGGAACACACCCCATATTGTACTTACTTAATTGCTTGTGCTCCGGGCCTCTGGGTCAGCATGGATTTCAGATCTTCAACTGTTAGTTTGAGGATTTCATTCTGGTCCTTGTTGTCTTTCATTGAGACAGACATCCTCTCCATGTGGAAATTAATCTTCATGTCCTCAAACTGCACAAACAAGATCAGAGAGAAAGGGAGACTGAACAGTGTCCTAGATTATCTTTATCTCGTTTGGAAGACGCCAGGGACTGTGCTACTGCACTACAGTGTGTGGGAATATGCAGTAGCAACTCACGTTCTTTGGCAGATTATGATTGACAGCAATCTCACTGTAGCCGATGGCAGTGTAGAGTTTGGCCTTCTCAGCAGAAGTCATAAACTCGTCAAAAGCTGAGGAGAATTAGAAGACCAAAAAAAAACGTCATTATGCTTTACAACATGATTAACAATAACATTAAAACATCAGGTGCACCTTATCAAGATCATTTCAAATTAACTTTACAAAAGGAAGTACAGAGTGCAAAATGCAGTTCCAAGTGCACGGTTCAACCCGTATAAAAAAAATAATCACGACAGCTGTGATGGAAACAGGACGTTTCGGTACAAGTTTATAAATGCCGACAGATAATTTGTTCGTGCGACATGGTGGGTGGGTTCTTTTTGTGTCTGTAAAATACATTATTTGAGAAATGGCGGTGGAAACGCTACAGATATACATGAACATCATTGGTCTAAAACCATCATCATGAGCACCTTGTCATCAACATGATTCAATACTTCATAATTCATATGGTGGGACAGGACAGGTTTAATGCCCATTTGGAAATAATTTTTTCCAGTGTTCTTTAATCCTGGTCCTGGAGACGCACAGGGTGTGCAGGTTTTTATCTCCAGCCCAGCATCAACACCATTGACTCAACTAATTTAGCTTAACGGTTATTGTATTTTCATGACTGTCTTCATCCATAACTGTCGGTTACACAGTAATTGTGTCAGCCCTAGTTACACACCCCATGGTTCCCCAGGACCAGGATTGAAGAACACTGTTCATCAAAATAGTAAGAGTGCAGAGCCAACAATCAACATGTCAACTGCGGCGCATTGGCATGCTCATGACACACAGTAAACCAGCTGAAGGATTGGCACGTGGCCTTTGCATTATCATAGAGGGTATACAGTGCATTCGAAAAGTATTCAGACCCCTTGACTTTATCCACATTTTCTTACGTTACAGCCTTATTCTAAAATGTATTAAATAAAACATTTCCTCATTGATCTACACACAATACCCCATAATGACAAAGAAAAAACAGGTTTAGAAATGTTGCTTTACTTAAATATCACATTTACATAAGTATTCAGACCCTTTACTCAGTACTTTGTTGAAGCACCTTTGGCAGCGATTACAACCTCAAGTCTCCTTGAGTATGACGCTACAAGCTTGGCACACCTGTATTTGGGGAGTTTATCCTATTCTTCTCTGCAGATCCTCTCAAGCTCTGTCAGGTTGGATGGGGAGCGTCGCTGCACAGCTATTTTCAGGTCTCTCCAGAGATGTTCAATCAGGTTCAAGTCCGGGCTCTGGCTGGACCACTCAAGGACATTCAGAAACATGTCCCGAAGCCACTCCTGCGTTGTCTTGGCTGTGTGCTTAGGGTCGTTGTCCTGTTGTAAGGTGAACAGTCGCCCCAGTCTGAGGTCCTGAGCGCTCTGGAGTAGGTTTTCATCAAGGATCTCTCTGTGCTTTGCTCCGTTCATTTGTACTTTGCTCCGGCCCTTCTCCCTCGATTGCTCAGTTTGGCCGGGTGGCCAGCTCTAGAAAGAGTCTTGGTGGTTCCAAATTTCTGCCATTTAAGAATGATGGAGGCCACTGTGTTCTTGGGGACCTTCAATGCTGCATAAATGTTTTGGTACCCTTCCCCAGATTTGTGCCTCGACACAATCCTGTCTCAGAGCTCTACGGACAATTCCTTTGACCTCATGGTTTGGTTTTTGCGCTGACATGCACTGTCAACTGTGGGACCTTACAGTGAGGGAAAAAAGTATTTGATCCCCTGCTGATTTTGTACGTTTGCCCACTGACAAAGACATGATCAGTCTATTATTTTAATGGTAGGTTTATTTGAACAGTGAGAGACAGAATAACAACTAAAAAATCCAGAAAAACGCATGTCAAAAATGTTATAAATTGATTTGCATTTTAATGAGGGAAATAAGTATTTGACCCCTCTGCAAAACAATGACTTAGTACTTGGTGGCAAAACCCTTGTTGGCAATCACAGAGGTCAGACGTTTCTTGTAGTTGGCCACCAGGTTTGCACACATCTCAGGAGGGATTTTGTCCCACTCCTCTTTGCAGATCTTCTCCAAGTCATTAAGGTTTCGAGGCTGACGTTTGGCAACTCGAACCTTCAGCTCCCTCCACAGATTGTCTATGGGATTAAGGTCTGGAGACTGGCTAGGCCACTACAGGACCTTAATGTGCTTCTTCTTGAGACACTCCTGTTGCCTTGGCTGTGTGTTTTGGGTCATTGTCATGCTGGAATACCCATCCACGACCCATTTTTGCCCTGGCTGAGGGAAGGAGGTTCTCACCAAAGATTTGACGGTACATGGCCCCGTCCATCGTCCCTTTGACGCGGTGAAGTTGTCTTGTCCCCTTAGCAGAAAAAAACCCCCAAAGCATAATGTTTCCACCTCCATGTTTGACAGTGGGGATGGTGTTCTTGGGGTCATAGGCAGCATTCCTCCTCCTCCAAACACGGCGAGTTGAGTTGATGCCAAAGAGCTCGATTTTGGTCTCATCTGACCACAACACTTTCACCCAGTTCTCCTCTGAATCATTCAGATGTTCATTGGCAAACTTCAGACGGGCCTGTATATGTGCTTTCTTGAGCAGGGGGACCTTGCGGGCGCTGCAGGATTTCAGTCCTTCACGGTGTAGTGTGTTACCAATTGTTTTCTTGGTGACTATGGTCCCAGCTGCCTTGAGATCATTGACAAGATCCTCCCGTGTAGTTCTGGGCTGATTCCTCACCGTTCTAATGATCATTGCAACTCCACGAGATGAGATCTTGCATGGAGCCCCAGGCCGAAGGAGATTGACAGTTATTTTGTGTTTTTTCCATTTGCGAATAATCGCACCAACTGTTGTCACCTTCTCACCAAGCTGCTTGGCGATGGTCTTGTAGCCCATTCCAGCCTTGTGTAGGTCTACAATCTTGTCCCTGACATCCTTGGAGAGCTCTTTGGTCTTGGCCATGGTGGAGAGTTTGGAATCTGATTGATTGATTGCTTCTGTGGACAGGTGTCTTTTATACAGGAAACAAACTGAGATTAGGAGCACTCCCTTTAAGACTGTGCTCCTAATCTCAGCTCGTTACCTGTATAAAAGACACCTGGGAGCCAGAAATCTTTCTGATTGAGAGGGGGTCAAATACTTATTTCCCTAATTAAAATGCAAATCAATTTATAAAATTTTTGACATACGTTTTTTCTCTCACTGTTCAAATAAACCTACCATTAAAATTATAGAATGATCATTTCTTTGTCAGTTGGCAAATGTACAAAATCAGCAGGGGATCAAATACTTTTTTCCCCTCACTGTATATAGACAGGTGTGTCCTTTCCCAGATCATGTCCAATCAATTGAATTTACCACAGGTGGACTCCAATCAAGTTGTAGAAACATCAAGGACGATCAATGGAAACAGGATGCACCGGAGCTCAATTTCAAGTCTCCTAGCAAAGGGTCTTTTACACTTACGTAAATAAGGTATTTCTGTTTTTAATACATTTGCAAAAACTTTAAAAAACCTATTTTCACTGTAATTTTGGGATATTGTGTGTAGATTGCAAAAAAAAAGAGAGGCGAGCTGTAGATGACTAAGCATTGACGCCCTCGTAGCCTACTTGTTTGATCTCATTTGTTGACACTCTCCTCCCATGGGGATTTCTCCCAATAAAAATAAATGTTCAGTTGGTTCAGAATGCATATGCTAATGCAGCCCAAACTCCAACCGTGCTACATCTGTGTCAGATGATTCCCCGGTAAGGAGTGACAGCCTCCTAGACAATGGACGTTGATGGTCTAGGCCCAGGTCTAAGCCCAGAAGATTGACAGGAATTCCCCACCTCAATATCAGTATGGGGTCTTTTCTAGAGCTTAGTTTTGCCATTGTCTACTTTTGTAGCTAGGTTTGTACTTGGTAGGCCTACAATGTCATTTAGCTAGCCAAGGCCTACTTCAAGCTTGCAAGCGCCAAGCCACAAAGACTGCAGCTGTGGCAGAATGCTGGCAATAATAGATATTTCGCATATTTTTGATTAGTCACAGTATTAGTCACAGTGTGACCCTGTGTTAAATGTGTAATGTCTAATTTAATATGAAGGTACAGTGCCGTCAAAAAGTATTTATACCCCTTGACTTATTCCACATTGTTTTGTTTCAGCCCGAATTCAAAATGGATTCAATTGATTTGTTTTCTCTCACCCAACTACACACAATACCCCATAATGACAAAATGAAAACATACTTTTGGAATATTGTATGAACATGAAATACAAAAATACCTAATTTACATAAGTACTGTATTCACACCCCTGAGTCAATACTTTGTAGAAGCACCTTTAGCAGCAATTACAGCTGTGAGTCTGTCTGGGTAAGTCTCTAAGCGCTTTCCATTTTTTACATTTTACATTTTAGTCATTTAGCAGACGCTCTTATCCAGAGCGACTTACAGTTAGTGAATACATATATATATTTTTTATACTGGCCCCCCGTGGGAATCGAACCCACAACCCTGGCGTTGCAAACGCCATGCTCTATCAACTGAGCTACATCCCTGCCGGCCATTCCCTCCCCTACCCTGGACGACGCTGGGCCAATTGTGCGCCGCCCATGAGTCTCCCGGTCGCGGCCGGCTGCGACAGAGCCTGGATTCGAACCAGGATCTCTAGTGGCACAGTTAGCACTGCGATGCAGTGCCTTAGACCACTGCGCCACTCACACCTGGATTGTGCAACATTTGCCCATTATTATTTTCAAAATGTTAGCTAGACAACCATTTTCAAGTCATGCTAACACACTCTTGGCAGTTTGTTGTAACCAAGTATTGGTGCTAAATTGTGTGTTAATGGATGCTAGCTTGCTAGTTAGCTACGGCGTCATAGCTAGGTATCGTGGGTTGTTGTGGGTAGTTACTGCAGGTTGGCAGTGTCTTCGGCCGTGCCGGCTGTAGCACGAAGCGAGCTAACTAGCCGTTTTTTGAACAGAGTCAGAGTCAACACAGTAGCCATTGTGTGCCGGGTGTAGCACGAAGCTAGCTAGCTAGCCGTTCTTCAAACAAAGTCAACACAGTGGCCATTGCTAGCTACCCAACACGTCCAGCTAACTGTACTGTAGTAGCTAAATACAATATACTTGTCCTAGCTAGCCAACGTTTAATCATTGCTGCGTCATGAAAGGAACTTGACACAGACACGAATGATCTGTTTAGTGTGTTATCACACTATTGGTGGTTTGTTGTGACCAAGTGTTTGTGCTAAACTGTGTGTTACTGGATGCTAGCATGCTAGTTAGCTAGTTAACACACTATTGGTGGTTTGTTGTGACCAAGTGTTGGTGCTAAACAGTGTGTTAAACTGTGTGTTATTGGATGCTAGCATGCTAGTTAGCTATGGTGTCATAGTTAGCTAGCTGAATAAAGTGGGTTGAGTCTATTCCTTTAAACATTGAACCGCTGTGGTTCACAACAATTCTGATTTCTAAAGGTGGAAGTTGGGAGAGTTTTTTGTTCGGGTGGTTCAGTGAAACAATTTTAGTTTCTGAGGTAGAAGTTTTTGGTGAGGGAGGCCCTGCTCTCTCCTCTCCCAGATGCTTAGCTCATTTCATTCCGATCTCCTCTGCATTTTTGTAGCCATTTGCTACAGCATGTCAACTATGCCTCTGCCTATCCCTGTTCTCTCCTCTCTGCACAGGCTACACAAACGCACCACACCGCGCGGCTGCTGCCTCTCTAACCTGGTGGTCCCTGCACGCACCCCTCACCTGGAGTTCCAGGTCGCAGGCAGCCTCTGGAACTGCCGTTCTGCTGCCAACAAAGCTGACTTCATCCCAGCCTATGCCAACCTCCAGTCCCTCGACTTCCTGGCGCTGACGGAAACATGGATCACCACTGAAAACACTGCTACTCCTACTGCTCTCTCCTCGTCTGACCATGTGTTCTCGCATACCCCGAGAGCATCTGGTCAGAGGGGTGGTGGTACAGGAATCCTCATCTCTCCCAAGTGGACATTCTCAATTTTTCCCCCTAACCCATCTGTCTATCTCCTCATTTGAATTCCATGCTGTCACAGTCACTAGCCCATTTAAGCTTAATATCCTTGTCATCTATCGCCCTCCAGGTTCCCTTGGAGAGTTCATCAATGAGCTTGACGCCTTGATAAGTTCCTTTCCTGAGGATGGCTCACCCCCTCACAGTTTTGGGGGATTTTAACCTCCCTATGTCCACATTTGACTCATTTCTCTCTGCCTCCTTCTTTCCACTCCTCTCCTCTTTTGACCTCACCCTCTCACCGTCCCCCTACTCACAAGGCAGGCAATACGCTTGACCTCATCTTCACTAGATGCTGCTCCTCTACTAATCTCACTGCAACTCCCCTCCATGTCTCCGACCACTACTTTGTTTCCTTTTTCTCTCTCGCTCTCCTCCCACACTACTCACTCTGCCCCTACACAGATGGTAATGCGCCGCCGCAACCTTCGCTCTCTCTCTCCCACTACTCTCTCCTCTTCCATCCTATCATCTCTCCCCTCTGCTCAATCCTTCTCCCTCCAATCTCCTGATTCTGCCTCCTCAACCCTCCTCTCCTCCCTTTCTGCATCCTTTGACTCTCTGTGTCCCCTATCCTCCCGGCCGGCTCGGTCCTCCCCTCCAGCTCCGTGGCTTGATGACTCACTGCGAGCTCACAGAACAGAGCTCCGGGCAGCGGAGCGGAAATGGAAGAAAAACTAAACTCCCTGCCGACCTGGCATCTTTTCACTCCCTCCTCTCTACATTTTCTTCATCTGTTTCTGCTGCTAAGGCCACCTTCTACCACTCTAAATTCCAAGCATCTGCCTCTAACCCTAGGAAGCTCTTTGCCACATTTTCCTCCCTCCTGAATCCTCCCCCCCCCTCTCTCTCTGTGGATGACTTCGTCAACCACTTTGAAAAGAAGGTTGACGACATCCGATCCTCGTTTGTTAAGTCTAATGACACTGCTGGTCCTGCTCACACTGCCCTACCCTATGCTTTGACTTCTTTCTCCCCTCTCTCTCCAGATAAAATCCTGCAACTTGTGACTGCAGGCCGCCCAACAACCTGCCCGCTTGACCCCATTCCCTCCTCCCTTCTCCAGACCATCTCCGGTGACCTTCTCCCCTACCTCACCTCGCTGATCAACTCATCCTTGACCGCTGGCCATGTCCCTTCCGTCTTCAAGAGAGCGAGAGTTGCTCCCCTTCTCAAAAAACCAACACTCGACCCCACTGATGTCAACAACTACAGACCAGTATCCCTTCTTTCTTTTCTTTCCAAAACTATTGAGCGTGCCGTCTTTAGCCAACTCTCTTGCTATCTCTCTCAGAATGACCTTCTTGATCCAAACCAATCAGGTTTCAGGACTGGTCATTCAACTGAGACTGCTCTTCTCTGTGTCACGGAGACTCTCCGCACTGCTAAAGCTAACTCTCTCTCCTCTGCTCTTGTCCTTCTAGACCTGTCTGCGCCTTTGATACTGTGAACCATCAGATCCTCCTCTCCACCCTCTCCGAGCTGGGCATCTCCGGCGCGGCTCACTCCTGGATTGCGTCCTACCTGACCGGTCGCTCCTACCAAGTGGCGTGGCGAGAAGCTGTCTCCGCACCACGTGCTCTCACCACTGGTGTCCCCCAAGGCTCAGTTCTAGGCCCTCTCCTCTTCTCCCTATACACCAAGTCACTTGGCTCTGTCATATCCTCACATGGTCTCTCCTATCATTGCTACGCTGACGATACACAACTAATCTTCTCCTTTCCCCCTTCTGATAACCAGGTGGCGAATCGCATCTCTGCATGTCTGGCAGACATATCAGTATGGATGACGGATCACCACCTCAAGCTGAACCCTGGCAAGACGGAGCTGCTCTTCCTCCCGGGGAAGGACTGCCCGTTCCATGATCTCGCCATCACGGTTGACAACTCCGCTGTGTCCTCCTCCCAGAGTGCGAAGAGCCTAGGCGTGACCCTGGACAACACCCTGTCGTTCTCCGCCAACATCAAGGCGGTGACCCGCTCCTGCAGGTTCATGCTCTACAACATTCGGAGAGTACGACCCTGCCTTACACAGGAAGCGGCACAGGTCCTAATCCAGGCACTTGTCATCTCCCGTCTGGACTACTGCAACTCGCTGTTGGCTGGCCTCCCTGCCTGTGCCATTAAACCCCTACAACTCATCCAGAATGCCGCAGCCCGTCTGGTGTTCAACCTTCCCAAGTTCTCTCACGTCACCCCCCTCCTCCGCACACTCCACTGGCTTCCAGTTGAAGCTCGCATCCGCTACAAGACCATGGTGCTTGCCTATGGAGCAGTGAGGGGAACGGCACCTCTGTACCTTCAGGCTCTGATCAGTCCCTACACCCAAACGAGGGCATTGCGCTCATCCACCTCTGGCCTGCTGGCTCCCTTCCTCTGCGGAAGCATAGTTCCCGCTCAGCCCAGTCAAAACTGTTCGCTGCTCTGGCACCCCAATGGTGGAACAAGCTCCCTCACGACGCCAGGACAGCGGAGTCACTCACCACCTTCCGGAGACATTTGAAACCCCACCTCTTTAAGGAATACCTGGGATAGGATAAAGGAATCCTTCTACCCCCCAATTGTAAAGTGGTTATCCCACTGGCTATAGGGTGAACGCACCAATTTGTGAGTCGCTCTGGCTAAGAGCGTCTGCTAAATGACGTTAATGTGCCCTTGAGTAAGGCACTTAACCCTAATTGCTCCTGTAAGTCGCTCTGGATAAGAGCGTCTGCTAAATGACTAAAATGTAAATGTAAATAGCTTTTCAAGTAGATTTAAGTCAAAACTATAACTCGGCCACTCCAGAACATTCACTGTCTTCTTGGTAAGCAACTCCAGTGTAGATTTGGCCTAGTGTTTGATGGAATGCAGACTGAACCAGGTTTTTCTCTAGGATTTAGCCCGTGCTTAGCCCCATTCAGTTTCCTTTTTATCCTGAAAAACTCCCCAGTCCTTAACAATTACAAGCATACCTATAACATGATGCAACCACCACTATGCTTGAAAATATGGAGAGTGGTACTCAGTAATATGTTGCATTGGATTTGCCCCAAACATAACACTTTGTATTCAGGACAAAAAGTAAATTGCTTTGCAACATTTTTTGCAGTATTACTTTAGTGCCTTGTTGCAAACAGGATGCATGTTTTGGAATATTTGTATTCTGTACAGGCTTCCTTATTTTCACTCTGTCAATTAGGTTAGTATCGTGGAGTACCAACAATGTTGTTGATCCATCCTCACTTTTCTCCTATCACAGCCATTCAACTCTGTAACTGTTTTAAAGTTACCATTGGCCTCATGGTGAAATCCCTGAGCGGTTTCCTTCCTCTCCGGCAACTGAGTTAGGAAGGACGCCTCTATCTTTGTAGTGACTGGGTGTATTGATACACCATCCAAAGTGTAATTAATAACTTCACCATGCTCAAAGGGATATTCAAAGTCTGCTTTTTTTTTTTTACCCATCTACCAATATGTGCCCTTTTTGTGAGGCTTTGGAAAACCTCCCTGGTCTTTGTGGTAGAATGTGTGTTTGAAATTCACTGCTCGACTGAGGGACCTTACAGATAATTGTATGTGTGGGGTACAGAGATGAGTTAGTCATTCAAAAATCATGTTAAACACTATCGTTGCACACAGAGTGTCGCCATGCAACTTATGTGACTTGTTAAGCACAATTTTACTCCTGAACTTATTTAGGCTTGCCATAACAAAGTGGATGAATACATATTGACCCAAGACATTCAAGCTTTTCATTTTGTAAAAAAAAATTAAAACATAATTCCACTTTGACATTATGGAGGTAGTGTGTGTAGGCCAGTGACCCAAAGAAATCTACATTTATTCAATTTTAAATTCAGGCTGTAACAAAATGTGGAAAAAGTCAAGGGGTGTTAATACTTTCTCAACGCACTGTATGTACAAAATTGAGCATGGTGATTGGCTTTGCGGGCGGTCTCACCTCCGGTCTTGACCTCCTTGGCCTCGGCGCCACCATCTCCTGACCAGCCGGACCACATCCAGCCCAACCAGCCCTGAGATTCCTCCTCCTCCACCTTCACCCCCGGACGGAAGATACGCAGACCCGCTTTGCTCGCCTGGAACAACCAACCAGTGCCAGTCACAGTCTACACATAACGCCTCAGCCACAACCACTAGCTAGAACCACTGTTAGTTAGACTGTGACCACTGACCAGGTGATGCACTGGTGGTTACGCTATGGCAGTGTGACTGAGTAGGATCATTTCAGTCATGCTTTTCTGCCACTTTGAACAAATTAGTTGGTAGACAGACAAAACAGAGTACAGTACATACAGAGAAGATGGATAGTTTGTTAGGGATAATTCAACAGATTGCTCAATCCGTACCTCCATCTCAGCTTGCTGCCTGGCCAGTGTGATGTTAAAAATATCCAGAGTCCGCTCAGGCTCCTGGGCACATTAAAACAGTTCCCGTACCGTTATGGAAATACATCAATTACTTCATCAATTACTTAAAGGTAGACTCAGCAAAATGACGTTGCCACGAACAGCACAGCAGATATTGAGATGAGAGCGATGCAAGACTTCGCTCTCACAGTCACACACAATATCTGTGTGCACGGGTTCGCTTCACGATGTTACAGCTTGGTAGCTAGAGGACCAAAACAGTGGAGAAGAAGAGCTTCGCGCTTCAACGCTCTTAGTTGTTACGGAAATTGACCCACTATGCGGTTTACTTTCTGCATCTACATCATATCGCTGAGTCTACCTTTAATGTCCATCATCAATCAATGCAGCAGAGTAGATACAAAGACTGGGGATGCAACTCAGATCATGAGAGGAGTAGGCCCTTCTCAATTTCCACCACACCTGGGTTCAAATAGCATTTTGTTTTCTTTCAAATACTTTGCCCGGTGTGCCAGATGGGCAAGGTTTGCACTTTGAGGACTATGCCATTGGTCCCATTACAGACAGGCAGGCTCAATCAAGCACTGCTCAAAATAAAACAAATACTATTTGAACTCAGGTCTGGGTCGCACTCATTAGGGAACGCCACAGAAAAAGTTTCAAAAACGGAAAATGTTAATGAGTGTTTCTTATTGGACAAGTCCAGGTAGTCCCTCCCTGTTTCAGTCCATTTTCTTCCATTTGGTGCCTAATGAATAATCACCCTGATCTCTACACACCTCCAGTTCCCTGAGCTGCTTCTCAGTGGGCTTCTTGCTGGTGATCTTGGCCTTGTAGAGCTCTCTGTAATGCTTGACTGTCTGCCGGTGGCAGCGGATGTGCTGCCACGACCACATGTGCAGCCGTGGCTTCACGTCCACCTCCATGATGCCTGTGATCACATACTGCCACCTGGATGACATACACAAGCAGTGACACAGTCACTACGGAACCAGTATGTGTACATCAAGGTAACTCAATTGATTGGGAAAATGTATCTAGTAATCTTATACTGGATGGCATAAAACATAACACAATGATCAATTAAATGCATTCACTCATTCACCATCTAAACATCAACAATAAACAACATTTTTGTCATTGTGACAAAATAATTTTTTGTAGAAGAAAGAAAAGTAAATAAAAGAAAAGTGTGAGCTCTGACCATAGAGAGGCGTTGGTGTGCACGTGGACATGCGGACGGTATTTCCTGTAGGGCAGGTTGCGTGACATCATATCCACTGAGCCCAGGAGCTCCAGAATGCTGATGTACTGGAGAGAAGGAAGGGGTGAGAGTTCAGGGGTCAACGAAGGGACAACGAAGATGGCAACAGAGAAGCACAGAGAGGGAAACAATAATTTAAATGTGTAGAAATTCTAACTCTGGGCAACGCCCATCACGCAAAAAAATGAGCGTTGTAATGAGCGTACTGTAACATTTCAAATAGACGGGATGGTATATAATCCAATGCGAGTTCCGATTGTGTGAATGGCATGCATTAGTTTACTTCACTGTAGTTAAATAATAGTCACCCTCCTTACTATGCACATTGTTGAAGAAATGTTTCAAATTAAATCCGGCTGCAGATTTAAATGATTTTTATGGTACATATTGGTGCTCTTTTGCTCGATTAAAATGTTGTATCTTTCTCGCTCTCATATCTCCCTCCATCACCTGTGGTCTGTTGAGCTCCACAGCCACCTCTCTTAGGTTGACCACCAGGTCCACCTTGGGAGAGGAGAAGTCCACATCTGACCGGGGGTTCATGCGCAGCTTCGCATCAGCCGTTATCGGACGAAAAACTGCCAGCAATGAACAGGAAAATAAGGTTATTAATAAGATACCGAATTAAACAACAATTCCACCGTGGGCCTTCATAATGAGAAGATATCTTGAATTACAATAAAAACTCCAATGACTACACTGAGTGAGATTTCATTCCATGTATCAGGTGGGTGACAACATGACTATCAAGACTCTGATCCAGACGTGAATGATGTCACACCCCTATATCGACTGGGTGACACTTACTGAAATCATGGTTCATGGGGGTGGAACCCCCCGGGATGCTGTCCTGGAGGCATCGCTGTGGAAATGCGACAGACAGGAAGAGATGCTTCGTTAGACGTCACAGATAGACATAATCACTCTCACTTAAGGGACCCACCGCTCCGTGACGCCACTGAATGATGGCACAGTGACTCACCAGGGCCTCATCTGGCATGTGATTGGAGTACAGCATCGAGTTCACGTTCCAGTAAGCAAAGAGATTGTCCAACTGGACGAGCTGAGGAGAGGAAAAAGCATAACAGAAAACAGCTTAGAATGCTGTTGACAGTATAACAGTGTAATAATGTATGTATGTAAAACTAATGTACAGTATAGCAAATGCTGTGGACTGACTACCTTGAAAAACAGCTTGGCTTTCTCATCCAGGAGACAAGGCATCCAGTTCCCATCTGCAGTCTGTGGGGTCACATAGTTTTGGGGTTGAGAGGTTACGTGATATGGTTTCAGGGTCAGACCAGAAATAGACCATAAACCTGACCACAACCAAGACATCTCATATCTCACATCCAGACGTTAACTAAATCGAACCACTGTAATTGAGCTTGTATATCTACAATGAATGACAGATTTCACGAGGAGGGGTGAATACACGTTACCTGAAGGCTGAGGTTCTGCAGTGACACTCCAAATGAAAATGGGCAATTGGGGTTCGTGACCTGAGAGTGAGAGAAACGTACAGTAATGAAATACAGTAATAATATACACATTTAAATGTTGTAGTACAACTGTAGTACACTGGGCAGAATACACACATCATCCTCATAGCGGACGTGGATGTTGGAGATCTTCACTTGAAGGTTCTTGATCACCTGCGTCACAAGTTTCTCCACAAAGGTGTCCTGCTTCTCAAGTGCAGGGTTTTCTGTGGAATTAATTAACATATTACAGTACACACATTCAAGCCACAGTCCTGAGTCTGTTTCAGCCCAATGCTAGCCCTGCAACTTAATGAAATTATGACATTTACTTAAGAGAGGTTTGAAGATGTAATGAAAGCGTGACTCACAGACAGACACATGAACTCTGACCTTGTTCTGCTGCTTTCTGTTTGGTCTCTTCGATCCTCTGGAGCTCCCTCTGACGAGCCTCCTGGAGCTGTTTCTCCTCCTTCTCTGCATCATACTTTATACCTGAAACACGCAAACATTAACAAAGACACACACACACACCCACACACACACACACACACACAACAGCTAGGTTTCTTACTGGCTGTGGGCACGATGAGTAGGTAGACTCCATCCAGTGTGGCTTCCACTGACTGTGTGTACAGATTCTTCCATGGAATCTTCAACTCCAAGCGTCCTGACAGAACCACACACACACACATAGTAGAGAGAGAACAAATAGGAAAAAGATTGAAGAGTGAGAAAGACAGAGAGGGACGATAACAGTAAATGTTGTATGGTAATGGTAGGAGGTGTTGGGTTGAGAGTCATCGGACAAATCTTACCTATATGCCCTGCTCTTACTTTAAAAGGAATGTCAAGTTGGCTCTGAAACAAGAACAAAAATACTCAGCACAATCCAATGTGAATGTACCTACATAATTAAAATTTAACCACTGATACGTTTAGTAGTAGGCCTAGCCATTCATGTAAAACATACCAAGGCATTTTCTTTTATTTCAAGATTTCTGAGCACGGCATCACCTAGAAAAAAAGAAAGAAAGCATATTTGTTTAAAGGGCGACTGCACTTCCTTATTTGGCCTCGTTTTGAAGATTACTCACTAAGAAATGCTAGCAGCCATGACTGAAGCCAAATGAGAGTTGTCTTACTCTTGGGGGTGTGGTTTGATGTAGGTGTGTTATGTTGGCATATCGTACCCTGGCAAGTACTGTTGTTTGCCCCTCCTGAGTCACCGTAGCAACAACAGCCACTTCCTCAAAAAAGTAACTTCTTTAAAATAGTCAAAATAAATCAAGAAATACGTCATTACATTTAGACATTTTTGCCGAGGACGTCTTAGTCGCGCAATTTTACATCTAGGTAAGGTACTTGGTGCAGTCATTCTCAAGTTGAAACATTTCCATGAAAAACTAAAAAAACTAGTCAGTGCACTGCATACAGTCTATTGAGTCTGGAAAGTCTGGCTGCACGCTCAGGACTGATTTCTGAGAACAATAACATGTCTACAACTTCATCATCTGCAAGCTGTCAAACTATCGTAAATAAAGCACAAGCTACACGTTCTTTATCAGTGCCCCAAATTACTTGCTAGCTAGGTAAGTTCCAACTTGGTGTTTGTCAATGAAGCTAGCAAGTAGTAGCTGGCAGGCACATTGAGCAGTCAGGCCACAATCAGCTTATCAAGTCACTGGCGAGTGGCGACGTGTGTACTTCAGTGTTGTTTTGTATAACTTTCTCACTATTACCAGAGTGCGCGTCTGTCTGGCAGTGTTTCATAGGGAATCATGTTACAAAACAGGTAACATGTGTTTTGGAAAATTGACAAGTTGCAGTTGGGACAGAAGTGCGCTCTGATCGTCTCAATTCAAATTTTGCCCCAAAAAGTGACTGACACTATCAAACACATCAGTAAGTGGCCACTCCATTAAGGGCTCAGGGCCAAGTGTTATTTTAACATGGGCGACGCGTTGTCTTATGGAAACAAGTCTGAGGCACTGCATAATGGTCAGATCTGTCTCACTGTCTGGAGGTTCTGACTCGTACGATTGGATAGAGCACGCACAGTTGATTGAGCGCAATCAGCACAGCTGCTTCTCTCATGTTAGTGGGCACTGGGCACGTTGGCATCATCGTAATCCATACCTAACCCTCCAGTAACTCAGTTTTGGAAGTGGCTGACTGACCAAAATTATCCTATTTACACTTTGTAGTCAATTTTGACACTATAATTAATGTTTCTGACTCATACCGATGCCACATTGGCCGCTTAAAACCAGATAAGTTGGTTCTAAGGAGCAGTTGACCTTTAAAATGATTCAATAAGCACTGACACATGAATATACACTGAGTGTACAAAACATTATAAACACCTGCTCTTTCCATGACAGACTGGCCAGGTGATCCCTTATTGAGGTCACTTGTTAAATCCACTTCAAATCAGTGTACATGAAGGGAAGGAGACAGGTTAAAGAAGGATTTTTAAGCCCCGAGACAATTGAGATATGGATTGCGCATGTGTGCCATTCAGAGGGCGAATGGGCAAGACAAAATATTTAATTGCCGTTGAACAGGGTATGGTAGTAGGTGCCAGGCGCACCGATTTGTGTCAAGAACTGCAACGCTGCTGTGTTTATTTACGCTCAACAGTTTCACGTGTGTATCAAGAATGGTCCACCACCCAAAGGACATCCAGCTGACTTGACACAACTGTGGGAAGCATTGGAATCAACATGGGCCAGCATCCCTGTGGAACGCTTTCGACACCTTGTAGAGTCCATGACCCGACGAATTGAGGCTGTTCTGAGGGAAAAAAGGGGAGGGGGTGCAACTCAATATTAGGAAGGTGTTTAATGTTTTGTACACTCAGTGTACATCACTAATAAATGCATAGTACCATGAGGTTGGAAGCATACGGCCAAGCCTAAGCTGACAAATCACTTCGCCTAATTCCACTGTACATTTTCCATTCAAAGCATATATTGGCAAGCGGCAACGTATGTTATCAGGTGCCCAGATATTCTTCACAGAGCCCGCATTTCAGTAGACAATTTTGTGCTTTGTCTGTTGGTAAGGTGTCAGGCCTTGGACTTAGAATAAATGATCATATATTTCTAAAATGAAATATGCCTAGATACTGTTTAGACCAGTGGTCACCAACCGGTTGATCTTCAAGGCATTCCTAGTTGATCACCAAAAGCCAATGATAAAGGCCTGCGCTCCTTTTCGTGTTTACATTTGTTTTGTGTTGCGCTGTTGGCGGTAGGAGTAGTTGATTCAGAAGCCCTGAGCACCAGGTAAGCAAAGTGTTCCCATTAGACAAACTACGCCTACCCGGCGGAACGGGAGATATGTGACTAAATCAAGTGCGCCTACTGCGATGGCCAATCGGATAGCTCAAAATCACTGTGCCTACAGCTTCCACGACCCCGGCCACAGCAAAGTTTGATACTAGCCTACGTTAGATTTCATAACTTTTAAAATCATGACCAGAGAGAGACTGTCAAAGAATACAGCAAAGAGCTGCTGTTTTTATGAGTGAGTTCATGTTTAAGTTTTATTCAGCAGTCCAAAGGACATATGAAAAAATCCCTCGTTATGTCAAGATCACAATATATTTATCTAATGATCATGACATAACAAAAGTTGTTTTGTCGAGATCACGAGATAAACTCTATAAATAGGAGTGGACGTATTGGTAATAGATTGACAGTATGGCTGAGGCGGCAGAGCCCACCGTGGATAGGCGCATATATAATAATAATAATATAATATGCCATTTAGCAGACGCTTTTATCCAAAGCGACTTACAGTCATGCGTGCATACATTTTTGTGTATGGGTGGTCCCGGGGCTTGAACCCACTACCTTGGCGTTTCAAGCGCCGTGCTCTACCAGCTGAGCTACAGAGGACCACCATATGTTTTTATTGATTGCTAAACTAAGGGATGGTACATTTCATGCTAACATCATGCTTTCATTTGTGTTTGGAGCTCATTATCAGTTTAAGTTAGAATGTTAGCAAGCTAAATGTCCCCTACCTTGAGCTAAGACCCACTGGGGCATCTAAGCCCTCGTGTGGCATTTAAGCCCTGAACAATGCCTGACAGGCAGCCCTGTCTCCCAGGCTGTGTCACTCCCAAGACCACAAACAATCGCATGCAAGCAACAACGCAGCTAACTTGGCTAGTCTTGTCAGTGAGCGAGTGAGCGAGCTAGCTAGTCTTGTTAGCTATCTAGCTAGCTTGTTATCTATGCTGTTTGTTAGCTTGCATAACTGATACGTGTATAATTTTAAGGGACACTTCATGATTTATGGGTAATGTTTAAATGTACAGAGTGTGTGACCTCCGTTCCTAACAGGCTGATCAGATTTAATTTCAGCCTCAGAGGCTGATAAGTCAGGATTCTGCCTTGTAGGCTGTTTCATAGGTAAAGCTCCCTGCAGGCAGATTAGCAGTCAGTGCACTATGTATATGATCAAGACTGGGTTTGCTCTATTCCTGGCATGCTGATGAGATTCAATAGAAGCCTCAGAGGCTGATAAGTTAGGATGCTGCCTTGTAGGCTGTCTGCAAGGAGATGTACATATGAAACAGCTTACAAGGCAGCATCCTTTTTTGTAGCTGAGGATTTTTACAAAGCAAATTTGAGGAACACGCTACTGAAGTTGTATCAACACATTGCCTTGTAGTACTCGCGCTACAAAAACTCTCGACCACTGTTACTCTCCCTTCCGGGATGGCTACAAGGCCCTCCCCCGCACTCCCTTCGGCAAATCAGATCACGACTCCATTCTGCTCCTCCCTTCCTATAGGCAGAAACTCAAACAGGAAGTACCCATGCTAAGGTCTATTCAACACTGGTCTGACCAATCAGAATCCATGCTTCAATATTGTTTTGATCACGCGGACTGGGATATGTTCCAGGTTGCCTCAGAATAACATTGAGGTATACACGGACACGGTGACTGAGTTCATCAGGAAGTGTATAGGGGATGTTGTTCCCACTGTGCCTATTAAAACCTACCCAAACCAAAAACCGTGGATAGATGGCAGCATTCTTGCAAAACTGAAAGTGCGAAGCTCCGCATTCAACCACGGCATGGTGACTGGGAATATGGTTGAATACAAACAGTGTAATTATTCCCTCCGTAAGGCAATAGAACAGGCAAAACGTCAGTACAGAGAAAGTGTAGTTGCAATTTTGGCAGGGTCTACAGACAATCACGGATTACAAAAGGGAAAACCAGCCACGTCGTGGACACAGACATCTTGCTCCCGGACAAGCTAAACACCTTCTTCGCCCGCTTTGAGGATAACACAGTGCCACCGATGCGGTCCGCTCCCAAGGACTGTGGGCTCTCGTTCTCCGTGGCCGATGTGAGTAAGACATTTAAGCATGTTAACCCTCGCAAGGCTGCCGGCCCAGACGGCATCCCTAGCCGCATTCTCAGAGCATGCGCAGACCAGCTGACTGGAGTGTTTACAGACATATTCAATCTCTCCCTATCCTAGTCT
The DNA here is from genome assembly GCF_020615455.1 of Coregonus clupeaformis. NCBI lineage: Eukaryota > Metazoa > Chordata > Actinopteri > Salmoniformes > Salmonidae > Coregonus > Coregonus clupeaformis. The sequence goes on along the minus strand of NC_059209.1, from coordinate 21,390,426 downwards.
GCTGTCCCAACTTGCTTCAAGATGTCCACCATTGTTCCTGTACCTAAGAAAGCAAAGGTAACTGAACTAAATGACTATCGCCCTGTAGCATTCACTTCTGTCATCATGAAGTGCTTTGAGAGGCTAGTTAAGGATCATATCACCTCCACCTTACCTGACACCCTAGACCAACTTCAATTTGCAAACCACCCCAATAGATCCACAGATTATGCAATCACCATTGCATTGCACACTGCCCTATCCCATCTGGACAAGAGGAATACCTATGTAAGAATGCTGTTCATTGACTATAGCTCAGCCTTCAACACCATAGTACCCTCCAAGCTAATCATTAAGCTTGGGTCCCTGGGTCTGAACCCCGCCCTGTGCAACTGAGTCCTGGACTTCCGGACGGGCCGCCCCCAGGTGGTGAAGGTAGGGAACAACACCTCCATTACGCTGATCCTCAACACAGGGGTGTTGTGTGCTCAGGCCCCTCCTGTACTCCCTGTTCACCCATGACTGCATGGCCACGCACGCCTCCATCTCAAATCATCAAGTTTGCAGACGACAACAGTAGTAGGCCCGATTACCAACAATGACAAGACAGCCTACAGGGAGGAGGTGAGGGCCATGGCGGAGTGGTGCCAGGAAAATAAACTCTCCCTCAACGTCAACAAAACAAAGGAGCTGATTATGGACATCAGGAGACAACAGAGAGAGCACGCCCCTATTCACATTGACGGGACCGCAGTGGAGAAGGTGAAAAGCTTTTTTCTTTTTTTGTCATTTAGCAGACGCTCTTATCCAGAGCGACTTACAGTTAGTGAGTGCATACATTATTATAATTTTTTTCATACTGGCCCCCCGTGGGAATTGAACCCACAACCCTGGCGTTGCAAACGCCATGCTCTACCAACTGAGCTACATCCCTGAGGATCACTGACAATCTGAAATGGTCCACCCACACAGAGAGTGTGGTGAAGGCGCAACAGCACCTCTTCAACATCAGGAGGCTGAAGAAATTCGGCTTGGCCCATAAGACCCTCACAAACTTTTACAGATGTACATTTGAGATCATCAAGGACATCAACCACCCAAGCCACGGCCTGTTCACCCCGCTATCATCCAGAAGGCGAGGTCAGTACAGGTGCATCAAAGCTGGGACCAAGAGACTGAAAAACAGCTTCTATCTCAAGGCCATCCGACTGTTAAATACCCATCACTAGCCGGCTACCACCCGGTTACTCAACCCTGCACCTTTAGAACCTGCTGCCCTAAGTACATAGACATGGAACACTAGTCACTTTAATAAGGTTTACATACTGTTTTACTCATTTCATATTCATATACTGTATTCTACAGTATTTTAGTCAATGCCACTCAGACATTGCTCCTCCTAATATTTATATATTTCTTAATTCCATTATTTTAGATTGTTTATTGTTGAGAATTGTTAGATACTACAGCACTGTTGGAGCTAGGAACACAAGCATTTGGCTAAACCCGCAATAACATCTGCTAAATATGTATGTGAACAATACAATTTGATTTGATACAGTGCTGCCTTTCAGGCATCGTTCAGGGCTTAAAGGCCCCACATCGCCATCAATGCAGCCACAGGACTCCTTGATGAAGTGGTCATTGCACATCTGAACAAATGAATGGATGATGCATGGTACTTTTGATTATCTCATGATCTCGACAAAAAACGTTTGTTATGTTGTGATCATGAGAGAAATAAGTTGTGATCGACATAACAAGGGAACTATTTTATTTATTCATATGTCCTCTCTGGACTTTAGTCGTTTTTATTCAACACTATTACAAAACATAAAACGCGCTTCTCCCAACTTCCACTCGCGCTGCAGCTGAAATGAATGAGTAGCCAAGTGTATCGATAGACCTGCGTATTTATTATTATTAGCAGCTCATTGTGTCTATTTTAATATTGAGGAATATTTCACTTTCTCTGGTAATAGGAACAACATTAAATTGTGCATGAGGCAGATGCGGAGCGACTCGAGTTTCGCCATCAGGTGGAATACTGTGTCCCCTCTCTCTGGTCAGTCTCACCGGAGGAAAGGAAGGAGAGAGCAGGGACCGTGAGAGGCAGACCCTCTGCTGCTCTCTCCCTCCCTGCGCTGAGATCTCGGCTTGCTTTTTGACTGTGAAAGTGATCTTGACTCAGAAACGGTTGGTGACCACTGGTATAGCCTATGCTATGAGAGATTGACATGTAATCAGCAAGAAGGCACTGAATAATCTTCAATTTAAGCCATAGTGTACGTGTGAATATATATGTCATACAGCTAGTAGTACTAGCTAGTAGGTCAATAAAGTAGCTAGGCCAGTGTGTCGTCTAAGCACTTGACATTAGCTAATGCAGGGGTTCCCAAACCTTTTCACTCAGGGCCCCCATTCCAGCATTGGCTAACATCCCGCACCCCCCCTGCATGCGCGCACCACGTCTATTTTTATGGGCACAAGCACTGTTCATGACACAACCTGTTCACACCCCTCTTGTTGGTGGAGAGAATTTTGCAGGTTTAAAGCTTATTTCCTGAAATTCCACACATTTTGTCATTTACATTTTAGTCATTTAGCAGACGCTCTTATCCAGAGCGACTTACAGTTAGTGAGTGCATACATTCATACTGGCCCCCCGTGAGAAACGAACCCACAACCCTGGCGTTGCAAGCGCCATGCTCTACCAACTGAGCTACACGGGACCATGTAGGTCATGGTTGCAAAGAACATTAAGCAGTTTTAAAGCTAATTTTCTTGCAATTCTATACATTTTGCCATGTCTAATGTGATATTTGAGTGACAAATTACAACAATATCTATGGGCTAAAAAACCTAAATAAATAAAATTTAGCTGACATGGGCTAGATGATCTGTTATAAAGTTATAAATAGCTCTCTAAGGTATGCAATGACTAACATGACAAGAGGAACGGATGATTCATTCTACTTTTACAACTTTCAAGAGTACGTTTAAAGCCGGACTGAGTTCCTGTAAAATAAATATATATAAAACACACACACACACACACACACACACACACACACACACACACACACACACCTCGCGCCCAGCTCACAGTTTGGGAACCACTGAGCTAATGTACCGTTAGCCTAATTTAGCTCTAAACGGGAGTGACCACTGGGACAATTTGGACATTTTATTTTTTAGGTTGGGCTTGAAAGCAAACCTGGAAAGATACACTACATGACCAAAAGTATGTGGACACCTGCTGGTCAAACATCTCATTCCAAAATTATGGCCATTAATATGGAGTTGGTCCCCCCTTTGCTGCAATTTCAGCCTCCACTCCTCAGGGAAGGCTGGATGTTGGAACATTGCTGCGGAGACTTGTTTCCATTCCGCCACAAGAGAATTAGTGAGGTCGGGCACTGATGTTGCGCGATTAGGCCTGGCTCGCAGTCGGCGTTCCAATTCATCCCAAAGGTGTTCGATGGGGTTGAGGTCAGGGCTCTGTGCAGGTCAGTCATGTTCTCAAAACCATTTCTGTATGGACCTCACTTTGTGCACGGGGGCATTGTCATGCTGAAACAGGAAAGGGCCTTCCCTAAACTATTGCCACAAAGTTGGAAGCACAGAATCGTATAGAATGTAATTGTATGCTGTAGCGTTAAGATCTACCGCCACTGGTACTAAGGGACCTAGCCTGAACCACAGAAAAACAGCCCACTATTCCTCCTCCACCAAACTTTACAGTTGGCACTATGCAGTCGGGCAGGTAGTGTTCTCCTGGCATCCGCCAAACCCAGATTCACCCGTCGGACTGCCAGATCGTGAAGCGTGATTAATCACTCCAGAGAATGCGTTTCCACTGCTCCAGAGTCCAATGGTCGCGAGCTTTACACCACTCCAGCTGACGCTTGGCATTAAGCATGGTGATCTTAGGCTTGTGTGCGGCTGCTCCGCCATGGAAACCCATTTCATGAAGCTCCAGACAAACAGTTATTGTGCTGAATTTGCTTCCAGAGGCAGTTTGGAACTCTGCAATGAGTGTTGCAACCGAGGACAGATGATTTTTACTCGCTTCAGCGGTCTCGTTCTGTGAGCTTGTGTGGCCTACCACTTTATGGCTGAGCCATTGTTGCTCCTAGACGTTTCCACTTCACAATAAAAGCACTTACAGTTGACCGGGGCAGCTCTAGCAGGGCAGAAATTTGACGAACTGTAACATCCTATAAAGGTGCCACGTTGAATGTCACTGAGCTCTTCAGTAAAGCCATTCTAATGCCAATGTTTGTCTATGGCTGTGTGCTTCATTTTATACACCTGTCAGCAACGAGTGTGGCTGAAATAGCCGAATCCACTAATTTGAAGGGGTGTCCACATACTTCTGTATATATAGTGTAGCTATCTAACTAGATTAGCTGGTAAATTCAAGCTAACGTTAGCCAATTTAGCTAGCTAGCCGATTTAATAGCTAGCTAGAAAAAACTGTAATATCCTGTAGCTAGCTAGCCAGTTGGCTACACACCCTTGCTAACAAACAAGCAAGTACTGTAGTAGCTAGCTAGCTAGTAAACTTGCACCCAGCAAACAAGCACAGCAGCCTTGTCTTACGCTATCATCCGAGACGACAATCATGACAGCTGCAGGATTCTGAATTGACGTTAAGCTAACTAGCAAAAGGTGGTTAGCAAGCAAGCTAACCGTAACACAGAATCGTTACCTCCCCAAATCCCGAGCTTGAGTTGTGAGCTGTCAAGGTTTACAACGTAATCCCCTAAAAACCTGTTTAGGACATCTACTACCACGCTTTCGAAGACCATGTTGCTGTCTCGTTCACCTCTTGGTCACCATGTTTACAATCAGTTTGAACTCGCTCGCCTGTCGCTAATAATGACAGCTGGCTGGTCCAGTTTCCTGAAATATCCAACGGCGCCCGGTCACGTGGACGGTCCTGACGCCATGCGGTTGCGTCAGTAGATTATTCTCTTTGGAGTAGCTGATGCAAGGCTCTCGAGATCCCATATTAATTGTCCTCTTCCTCTTGCCAAATATAGTAGATTTACGTTACTATCCATGACAGAATAGGAACCATAGTTATGGTCCATGATTATTTCACCTTTATTTAACCAGGTAAACCAGTTGAGAACAAGTTCTCATTTACATTTTTTTTTTTTTTTGTCTGCTACAACTGAGACCTGGCCAAGATAAAGCAAAGCAGTGCGATAAAAACAACAACACAGAGTTACATATGGGGTAAAACAAAACATAAAGTCAAAAATACAACATAAAATATATATACAGTGTGTGCAAATGTAGCAAGTTATGGAGGTAAGGCAATAAATAGGCTATAGTGCAAAATAATTACAATTAGTATTAACACTGGAATGATAGATGTGCAAGAGATGATGTGCAAATAGAGATACTGGGGTGCAAATGAGCAAAATAAATAACAATATGGGGATGAGGTAGTTGGGTGGGCTAATTTCAGATGGGCTGTGTACAGGTGCAGTGATCGGTAAGGTGCTCTGACAACTAATGCTTAAAGTTAGTGAGGGAGATAAGAGTCTCCAGCTTCAGAGATTTTTGCCATTGACCCTAATTAGTGGTGAACAGGTATACATTTATAAAAACGCTGAAAAAAGCGGTCATGGCTTGAAAGGATCCAGCTTTTGTAAAATTTACGTCACACCTAGGTCACACCTACAGCATCTTTGTGCAAAATGGTACTCAGGCAGCATCATCTGGACATGTGTGCAACAAAAGTTCAACATTCACCTTCTGCTACGATTTCTGTCAAGCTGTAGCAGAAGGTGAATGTTGAACTTTTGTTGCACACATATACAGATGACGCTGCATACCTAGCAGAAAAACGTTGTAGGATTGATTGAGGAGTCAAGAGTTGGCGGTTCATAGCAGGTTATGAGAATTAACGTAGCAGGTTAGGAGAATTAGGTAAGGTAAAGGGTTAGGGTTAGCTAAAATGCAAAACATTTAAACTTTTGCAGTTAATTTGACAAAAGATGGATCCCTTCTAGCCATGACCCTGAAAATACTCAAGTATGGGTAACTCATAGAGAAAGATAGAGGTCTCATCTTTATATATGTTCCATTATAACGTCTGTGACTGCATCAGCAGCGCCATTGATGCCTTGATCACACCTACAGTGTTATTGTGCAAAATGGTACGCAGCATCATTTACATTTTAGTAATTTAGCAGACACTCTTATCCAGAGCGACTTACAGTTAGTGAGTGCATACATTTTTCATACCCGTGGGAATCGAACCCACAACACTGGCATTGCAAGCGCCATGCTCTACCAGCTGAGCTACAGGAGGCCTGGATATGGATCTGGATATGTGTGCAACAAAAGTTCAACATTCACCTTCTGCTACCATTTCTGTCAAGCCGTCTACGCATACAGTTTGACACATACTTTTGATCAATCCAATGTATGTGTAACCAGTGCTGTGCTGCACCGCTGTAGCTCTGCGTTGTGTGTGATTGAGGCGTGAGGCTACAACCAAGGGCCCAAGGTTCCGGTCTAGAAGCATGGTTTCCACTGATCCTACAGGTTTGCTTCGGTAGTGCAGTTTAACTGACGCCCGGCCCAGAAAGACAATTTCCATAGATGGCCACATAGAGAAATCAGACTAGAAATTCCTACTAAGACGTTTTAGTCATCACCATTGTGCACAAAACATCCATTGAATTACTAAAATAATTGTCGCTGAGGCCGATTTTGTTTTTCATCACTCACAGCCGAAGATATACAATTTATATTCATCCAACGTCTACCATGTTTTTGGATGACGTGATGATGTCATTGCTGTTTGCACTGCTCCCGGTGCGCAATGAGTGCTAGTGCGCATGTGATGTTGGTCCATATAAATCGGATGCAACCCGGACATAGACGGTCCATGAATCGGCGTCTGCAAACGTGAATAGATAACCTTAAAAACAACTGTTGGACATCTTGGATGCAGTCTCCAGTTCTTATTATACCTCAGTGGCTACAACCCATAGGAATCCCGAACCAGTTGAATACTTTGACCACTTTAAAATGGTGGAAGCATGGTGGCCACTAGAGGCTTCCATCATTCTCTATGGGGTAACTGCGTATGTGGAGTGTGTCTGAAAGTGGGCGTTGCGAAACAAGTGGGAGGATCAACACCAGTGGGTGTCTCGAAAGTCGAAACCTAACAGCTAATTGGGGAGATTGGTTGCCACTCAAGACTGTTTTGCTTGGCTGCTTCCTGCTTCCTTGTAGCGTTTTAGCTGAACCGGTTAGGCAGGTTAAGATAATTAACATGGCAGGTTAGGAGAATAAACGCAGCTGGTTAGTATAATTAACATGGTAGGTTAGGATAACTAATTTAGCAGGTTAGGAAAATTTTACGTGGCAGGTTAGGAGAACTAACATAGTAGGATAGGAGAATTAACGTGTCAGGTTAGGAGAATTAACGTGTCAGGTTAGGAGAATTAACATGGCAGGTTAGGAGAATTAACGTGTCAGGTTAGGAGAATTAACATGGCAGGTTAGGAGAATTAACATGGCAGGTTAGGAGAATTAACATGGCAGGTTAGGAGAATTAACATGGCAGGTTAGGAAAATTAACATGGCAGGTTAGGAGAATTAACGTGTCAGGTTAGGAGAATTAACATGGCAGGTTAGGAGAATTAACGTGTCAGGTTAGGAGAATTAACGTGTCAGGTTAGGAGAATTAACATGGCAGGTTAGGAGAATTAACATGGCAGGTTAGGAGAATTAACATGGCAGGTTAGGATAATTAACATGGCAGGTTAGGAGAATTAACATGGCAGGTTAGGAGAATTAACGTGGCAGGTTAGGAGAATTAACGTGGGCTTAAACTGACGGAATTTGATGTGGATTTGTTTATTATGTTACTTAGATTGACGCATGGGTGCACCAATAGATAATAGCCGCATGTGCTCACTCCCGCAGAAATCCTTTGTGGAAAATATCCTTTCTGTTTCATTCAGCTATGTTCAATTGTATTGTTCTTACTATAAAATAATACAAAATAATGCCAAGGAAATCATAAGCAAATATTACCTTCTAAATGAAGTAGTGTAGCCCACAGCCATATGGCATAGCCAGATCAGGGCCTAACATAAAGACAACTCAGAATATGCTATTCCGTTCTTCTGAAATAGGCTACATTTTCTTCATAATGTTCCTTTAGACCTAAATAACGGATTTATTGTGATGGTGTAGGATTTATTAAATGGATTTATTTTTTAAAAAATGTAATGTAGACGTTCCAAAAGTCTGCATCAGTGGCTTGTAGGCTATGCAGTGGAAGCCGGACATGCAAAACATGTTTATGTTAATTAACGGTCAATTACGTGATACCGGCAGTTATTTGCATGACAATCACCTGATGACTAAATGTAATGACCGCCACAGCCCTAGGTATAAGCATTAAGCTAAAATAGCATACATTCGTCAGAATCCAAAGGTGAATCAAGTACCATGTTGCCTATACCTTTCCAGTCTGTTAAAATATAGTGGGAGCCAACAGTCTAATTTGAGCACACAGAGTAAACCTGAGAATAAAAAATATGGTGAAAATATAGGTTTTATTTACAGTGCAGTCCAATGACAACAGTGCAAAAGTGATAGTCGAACTTGGACACAGGGCAAAATACCTAAATAGCCTAAAACATACAAGAGAAATACAACACATGTTGTTTCACAACCAGTTATCCACAACAATCGAGCATAAAGGCTACCTGAACTTGACACTCCCAAAACGGGCTAAACCATTCACACATAATCAAACAGGTAGGTTTTTACATGACCGGTCAAAATGTGCATATCAAAAACATATAGACACAAAACACTATAGACAACATAATTAATGATAACTGCAGTCACTGACTATATCAGACACAAATATACCCCAAACGAAATAAACCAATGCAATAGAGTACCACAGTATGAGTCATAATGCCCATAAAGGGAAATGGTTCCAATAGTTTTTCCACCATTCATTTTTCCCATAGGGGATTTTAGAAGCACTTAAATTAGGGCAAAAAATAAAATGAAAAATAAGGACAAGGTGACTTTTATCAATATATTCGCCTGTATTTACCCCCATCAAATGAAATGCTAAATTAGCATTTTCGAATCTGAGAGTAAATAGAGCCGAAGAAATTGATAAAAGTCACCTTGTCCTTATTTTTCATTTTATTTTTTGCCCTAATTTAAGTGCTTCTAAAATCCCCTATGGGAAAAATGAATGGTGGAAAAACAATTGGAACCATTTCCCTGTTTGACCGCTTTGTTTTATGGGTATTATAACACCTCCACTGTGGGGCTCTATTATCGGCATCACCAATGCAACATAATGAGGAAGGGTGCGTTCCTCTGCCCAGGCGTTGCTGACAAATGCCAGATCTTACAATGCCTGGATAGGTATTTTAAGTATCAGCTAACCACATCATGTTATAGCAATCTGGTGCCTGACGGCACAGTCGATGACTAGGCATGCTACCATTGGTTGATGCATGCGTTCACACTATACATCCACATCACGCAGTGAAACATAGAAGTCATTGGGCGCCTTCGAGCGGATCACTTTTGTCAAGTGGTTGACCATAGTTGGTCACCGCCTTTCAAAGTCTGTTGCAATATGGTCATAAAAATTGACTGACTTGCGACTACATGTCGACTGCATGAACTCAAACTCATTCCACGGAGGGCCGAGTGTCTACCGGTTTTCGCCCTTGTACTTGATTGATGAGTAAGGAATTCGCCTCACCTGTTTGTCTAGGTCTTAATTGAAAGGATAAAATGAAACCCCGCAGACACGGCGCCCTCTGTGGAATGAGTTTGACACCCCTGCTCTAACCAATGAGTTGTATACATGTTATGTTTCCAGTTTGTGAGTGTGTGATATGGGGGTATAGAAACGTTTATTTCAACATTTATACAGACAAACTTTTATAAACAATAGCAGCTATGTTGACACTGCCATGTTGATCTGAGCCTTGCTGTTGGAAAACCAATACAGTGAACGACATTCGGCTGTCGCAGATGCACCTCCCCCGACTTAATTTGCTGACTTCGTCTACTGTCGGTTTCGTTAGGCTTACTGCTTGAACACACCCATTTACTTTCAATGGAAGGAAAGCGAGAGAAGCAGAGTGGGCGGGGGGACCGCTGAGCGATGTGAGCATGGGCGAGGGAGCTGAACAGGACAGGACTAATGTTGGGGATACAAATCCTCCGCGATATCGCTACGAGAGTGACCAACCGAAGCTCACCATAGCTTCCAACCCCTACTGGACTGGCTGACAATGGCTGTTAATACCATAGAGATAGATAGAGGACTCATCTTTATATCTCTACCATTTTAGCGTCTGTGACATCATGGGCAGCGCCATTGGGGCTACAACCCATAGGAATTCCCACCCAGTTACCTATTTTGACTACTTAAAAAAAGTATGGTGGAAGCCCTCAATGGCGCTGACCATGCTTAAACAGCCTTTTTGCCAGGAGATGCCTCTTTCATTCTCTATGGTTGAGATGTAGCACTACCTTCCTTGCTTGCTAGCTTGTTAACACCCACATGAGTGCGAGGCTAGCGTGGCTAGGCGAGTGCCGCTTTTATAGTGTGAACGCTCTGTGACGTTGCATTTCCACAAAATACTATGGGTGTGATTAAACAACGGAGCCCAATTCATTTTCAATGGAGGGAAGTGATGCGGGCGGGGGGACCATTGTACAATGCCAACATGGGCGAGGGAGCGTGAACAAAGTTGGGTAAAGCTGAACTTTATGCAAATGCTAGTGACCAATCGAAGCTAACTATAGTTTCCAGCCCCTACTGGATTGCCTGTTGATACCTAGCCTACTTGCTAGCATTTACATTTTACATTTAGCAGACGCTCTTATCCAGAGCGACTTACAGTTAGTGCATACATTATTTTTTTCATACCCCCTGTGGGAATCGAACCCACAACCCTGGCGTTGCAAACGCCATGCTCTATCAACTGAGCTACATCCCTGCCGGCCATTCCCTCCCCTACCCTGGACGATGCTGGGCCAATTGCGCGCCGCCCCATGGATCTCCCGGTCGCGGCCGGCTACGACAGAGCCTGGATTCGAACCAGGATCTCTAGTGGCACAGCTAGCACTGTGATGCAGTGCCTTAGACCACTGCGCCACTCGGGAGCATTCTAGCCCCCACATGAGGGCGACGCTAGAGTGGCTATCCAAATGATCGTGTTATGTGGAAATCCCTTCCCGAGCAGGGGTACGAGACCGAAGTGTTCTGTACGTGCACCCTTTATACTATGCGGCACAACTGGAGATGGCAAACACACACACTGGTTGTAAATTAAATGTTGCAATATAACTTGTAGCACAAACTGTGTGCACTCATAAGCAAGCTCTACAAAGTTGCAGACTGTCAGAATTCTATTTGTGTTTGGCGCGGTGGAAAAGGAACGGAAGTGGGGATGGATGGTGCGGCAGACTTCACATCGCCACACAATCCCTTTAGATCTCCTCAAGTGCATAGGCTGTAGGTAGGGTTTAGAAGTTGATTTGTGATCGGACCAATGTTTCATTTGAGATGGATTTTGTCCATGAAAACATGAACCCTAGTGGCCACTAGAGGGTGCAAGCAGACTGAATTGAACCTTTAATGCCAACATGGCTAGAACCAGGTTGATTTTACTATTGATGTTTATTCCTATAGGGCAGATCTTTGGGGTTTTGAACATTTTGCCAAATACTTTTCTTTTTTTTCAATGGATAGATATCAAAGTAAAAATTCACAGCATCTCGTATCTTAAGTGTCTTTCAATGGATGGTTTTTGATTATGGGTCCAGTTAAGCACGGCAACAATTTGTTTATTATGAAAATGAAACATTGTGTAAAATTAAAAGTCAGACATTGAATAACAAAGTGACACAAACATGTGCAGTTACAGAGAGAGAAGATGCCTTGACACACACACATGCATGCTCAAACACACACACACACACACACACACATACACTACGCGCCGGGGTCTTTGTCTGTGCTATTAATCCAGTTCCCCTTGTTTGCCTAATTAAAGATAACTGTAATTAAGTGATTGGGAGGAACAACATGCCCGTGTCCCCTCACGCTCCGAGTGAGATGATGAATATGCAGAGGGAGTCGGGGGCCCCACCGCGCTCAGGGGTCAGGTGAGTTAAGATATACTTTATTGCGCCAATAAAAACCCAAGTGCTTCCTCTAATGGAGAGATAAATGATCCGGGAGTCAGTGGAGGACCTTTCCTTTAACCGCTGCCACAGCCGCAATTAACACTAACGAGAGACTAGAACAGTGGGTCGTAGCTAGACCCCAACGTTCTTGTGTAGCTACCGTACCGGTAGCCTCTACTGCAAGGTCTGGGTCAGTATTCATAAACCATCTCAGAGTAGGAGGGCTGATCTAGGACCAGGTCCCGCCTGTCGATTGATTATATTCTAAAAGGAAAAACTGATCCTAGATCTGCAGCACTCCTACTCTGAGACACTTTATGATTACGGACCCTGTGGCATAGGAAGCGTACCTACAGAATAATGTGAAAGCAAGCACCCTAATGTCTACGTCAATGTCAAACTGCCGAAGACAGATTGTCACCCTTGTGATGAAGAAATCTACACCTACCTGTAATGTGAGATCCTATCTCTCTTGAGTACCTATATCCTCCCCCCACTCTTTCTCTCACTCTCTGCTCTTAGACACATTCACTCATACATTACATACGAGCACACACACACAAACACACACACACACACACCCTCAGGGCTCATGTGATTGATGTGAGCTTCAGAATTAAACCTGCTCAAGCTATGCCATAATTATCCATTCCTTTGTCTGTGTGTTTTATCTAAGAGTTCATATCCAGGTCTAATGGCCCTTTGCTGCCATACAGTACTAACACACTCACATTCTCCTTCTCTCTCTTTCACTTTTTTGCGTTTCTCTCCCAAACCAATAACTACACACACAGACATGCTCCCATGCACATACACACACACTCATATCGCACAGACACACATAATATAAACATGTAAAGCTGACATCATAGAAATACACATACTGGTTCCTCTCTCTGTTTCTCTCTTTCCTCCTTCCCTGTAGGCCCGGTAACTCCATCCCTGTGGCCTTGGGCAGGGTCCTGTTGTCTGTACTCTCTTACTGGACAAAGAGGCTGTGGTGCAGTCGGACGGTCAGACATCCACCTATAGATCCTTAACGTCCCCTGAGGTGGGTAAAGAGACAGGGATGGGAAGGGAAATGGCTGGAATGGGTCTGAGTGTAGAGCCTAATCAGGCCGTGGATGTATTCATTAGGACACACCGTAGCAATACATTTTTTTTTTTTTTGATTGGACAAGTTCAGGTTATCCCTCCCGGTTTCAGTCTGATTTTTTCAGTTTGGTGTCTAATGTATATGACCCATGTGTGAAAGTCTAGTAGGCTGCAGTAGATTTATTTGTAACTGTTTTATTTGTAACTGTTCATGCTTAGGGTACTGAGAAAAGCCAAACGTTTGACTTTCTCTTTTCAGCACTTTTTGAGTACTTTACCCTCTATTTCTATTGTTGAGGCCATGAATAAGAATATGAGCACTTACCCTTACCCTCCTCAAAAGGTTGGAATGTTTTTGGGAGGCTAAATGGATCTCTTCTCCAACTAGACTGTCCCCATGTGAGAAAGTGAGAGATGAAAGAGAAGAAAGGATTGAAAAAGGAGAAAGCATGGGACGGAGGCCAACAAGAATGCCCCCTGACCCCTTTTTGTAATCCATAATAAAGTGTAATAATGTCTAATCAGGTAGAATAATGTGAACCATTAACGCAGACAGCAGAATGGAGATTGGATGAGTTGCGTCAGAGGACCTTGTTCAAAGGACAACCAGAAACTGCTTACTTCAGCCAGGAGGGCATCTAGACCCTCACCTCTGAGCACTGAATCACCCTGAATCAGAGAGAGAGAGAGAGAGAGAGAGAGAGAGAACATAAGGGAGAGGAGGTTCGAGAGAGGAAAGGGGGGATGTAAGGGAGAGAGAGAAAGAAAGGATTGGAGAAAGAGAAAGCGAGATAAGAGGCAGTGAAAAAAGTGAACGACAATGAAAAGAGAGAGTTATTGTCATCTGCGGTCTTCTCTGGGCGACCTGCCGTTTAGAGTGCCGGCGCTGACAGCTTCTCTCTGTCGCTGGGGCCGATGGTTAATGCTGCCTAGGTGAGTTTTTCATTAGCCGGGCTTTACTGGCTCGACGGGCAGCAGACACGTCATGTGCCAACTATCCCCACCGTCGATGGGCTGGCGTGGTACAGACGGTGAGGCAGCCATTACCGAGTGGCAGCAGCTGTGGTCCGTACTCCCAGCGCCCGTTAGCAGTGAATCATATACCTTGAGGGAAAAAAGTATCTGATCCCCTGCTGATTTTGTACGTTTGCCCACTGACAAAGACATGATCAGTCTATAATTTTAATGGTAGGTTTATTTGAACAGTGAGAGACAGAATAACAACTAAAAAATCCAGATAAACGCATGTCAAAAATGTTATAAATTGATTTGCATTTTAATGAGGGAAATAAGTATTTGACCCCTCTGCAAAACATGACTTAGTACTTGGTGGCAAAACCCTTGTTGGCAATCACAGAGGTCAGACGTTTCTTGTAGTTGGCCACCAGTTTTGCACACATCTCAAGAGGGATTTTGTCCCACTCCTCTTTGCAGATCTTCTCCAAGTCATTAAGGCTTCGAGGCTGATGTTTGGCAACTCGAACCTTCAGGTCCCTCCACAGATTTTCTATGGGATTAAGGTCTGGAGCAGGGGTGTCAAACTCATTTTAGCTCAGGGGCCACATGGAAGAAAATCTATTCCCAAGTGGGCCGGACCGGTAAAATCATGGTATATATAACTTAAAAACAACAACTTCAGATTGTTTTCTTTGTTTTAATACTATCAACATAAAACATAAAGCTGGAGCCTGAGGACAGTGTGTCCAAAATAGTACAAGCACAACATCACTATTAATCATAAAACACCTCAAGTTTATTTGAAAATTCTAAAGAAAAAGAACACAAACACACAATGCCTCAGTGATTCACAGAACTGTTTCACAGATCACAGAACTATATCAGGGTGTCATTTCTCAGGCAGAAATGTAGATACAAATAATGAAATCCTGTTCCCCAAACAAGTGCAAGAACCACAGAGTCAAGAATAGGTTAAATATACAAATAAAATAAATTAAAAACAATAGCACATCAACATAAAAACATATAAACATAAAGCTGGAGCCTGAGGACAGTGTGTCCAAAAGCACAACATCACTATTAATCATAAAACACCTCAAGTTATTTGAGATTCTGAGGACAAACAACACACATACACACAATGCCTCAGTGATTCACAGAAGTATATCACAGAACTATATCAGGGTGTCTCATGCAGCACTTTAAGTGGGGTTGCATAGTTTATTTGACTCCTGATACCTGGCATCTTTTAGCTTTCACCAGCGCATCAATATCAGGCGTCACATCCTGAGTGGCAGCCAACTTCAGGATGTGATTAAAGTGCTTGTGCGTGAGCCTTGAGCGCAGCTTTGTTTTATGTATGCTCATTACAGAGAACTTGCTCACAAAGATATGTGGTTCCAAACATGCACAACAGTTTTGCAGCAAGGGCTGTCAAGTTGGGGTAACCTGGCAAGAGATTCTGATTAAATGTGTCCAAGCCAGCTGCGGCAAATTTGCCCTTCAAATCCGAGTCACACTGCAAGTCTATTATTTCAAGTTGGATGCTGACGGGCAGATCAGAGGGATTCACGGTGAATGGCGAACAAAAAACGTTGAAGTCTTTCTCCAGTTCACCAAAAATCTGAAAGCGTTGCTCAAACTCCCTTAACAGTCCCGTTATTTGATCTTTGAACCGCTTCATGTCTGCCACATGTTGGGTCGCGCACACATTTTTCAGACAGGGGAAGTGAGCTGCATCACCACCGGCGAGTTGCGTCTCCCACAATGACAGCTTCAACTTGAAAGAACGTATGCTGTCATAATACTGCGTGGCAACTTTGTTGCGCCCTTCCAGCTGTTTGTTCAAGTTATTCAAGTGCTCTGTAACATCCACCATAAATGCAAGGTCCTGCATCCATTCTGCGGAATGAAATTCTAACACTGGTTTGCCCTTTTCTTCCATGAACTGTTCAATTTCTTCTCGTAAATCAAAGAAACGCCTCAGCACAGCACCTCGGCTTAACCATCTTACCTCAGTGTGGTATGGCAGGCCATAGATGTGGTCTTTCTCTCTGAGAAGGCTGTCAAACTGACAGTGATTCAGGCTTCTGGATCGGATGAAATTAACAGTTTGGATGACCACCTTCATGACGTTATCCATCTTTAATGACTTGCAACACAAAGCCTCCTGGTGCAAAATACAGTGAAAAGTCCAAAAATCACATCCTCCATTTGCAGATTGCACTTTCTCTCTGAACTTTGTCACAACGCCTGCTTTTTTTCCCGATCATTGAGGGCGCACCATCTGTAGCCAGGCTGACAGCGCGGGACCAGTCCACTCTGACCCTGTCCAGCGCGCCGACGAGTGCAGTGAAAATATCAGCTGCTGTCGTTGTATCTGTCATCGGCACCAACTCCACGAACTCCTCGGTGACGGTCAATGTGTCATCAACTCCGCGGATGAAAATGGCCAGTTGTGCAACATCTGTAATGTCCGTGCTTTCATCAATTGCAACCGAAAACGCAATAAATGACTGACTTTACTTTTTGCTTCAACTGGCTGTCCAAATCCACTGAAAGATCAGAAATCCTGTCTGCAACTGTGTTTCTTGTCAGGATGATATTTGCAAAAGCCTGGTGCTTTTCAGGGCACACAATCTCTGCTGCCTTCATCATGCATGTTTTTACAAATTCACCCTCACTAAATGGTTTTGAAGCCACTGCGATTTCATTAGCAATGAGGTAGCTAGCTTTCACTGCAGCGTCACTGATGTCTCGGCTGTGAGTAAACACAGACTGCTGTTTCTTCAGACCCACCAACAGTTCATTCACCTTCTCTCTTCTCCGCTGTCCTTGAAAGTTGTCATATTTGTTGGCATGAAGACTCACATAGTGGCGACGAAGGTTATATTCTTTCAGCACTGCAACATGCTGTGAACACACCAAACATACAGCTTTCCCATTCAATTCCGTGAATAAATAGAAGGATGACAATTTTTCTTGGAGCACTCTGCGTCCACTTTTCTCTTTTTTGACAGAGACATATTGGGGCAATGAGGGTGCCAAAGCACATAATGTTAAAAGTAGAAGCCGTAATAAATATCGCGGGCAAAACAAAGTAGCTCATCCGGACTGGCTGCACTTGCTTGACCTATTTGCTATGCCCCGGTATAAACAGTTTGCTTGCTTAACACAATTGCTATTGCGCCATCCAGTGGACACAATTGGAACAGCAGCTTCTTTTATTGAAAAATTGCAGCTCATTTTTATACTTTACAATATCATCTCGCGGGCCGGATTAAACCCGTTTGCGGGCCTGATCCGGCCCGCGGGCCGGACGTTTGACACCCCTGGTCTGGAGACTGGCTAGGCCACTCCAGGACCTTAATGTGCTTCTTCTTGAGCCACTCCTTTGTTGCCTTGGCCGTGTGTTTTGGGTCATTGTCATGCTGGAATACCCATCCACGACCCATTTTCAATGCCCTGGCTGAGGGAAGTAGGTTCTCACCCAAGATTTGACGGTACATGGCCCCGTCCATCGTCCCTTTGATGCGGTGAAGTTGTCCTGTCCCCTTAGCAGAAAAACACTCCCAAAGCATAATGTTTCCACCTCCATGTTTGACGGTGGGGATGGTGTTCTTGGGGTCATAGGCAGCATTCCTCCTCCTCCAAACACGGCGAGTTGAGTTGATGCCAAAGAGCTTGATTTTGGTCTCATCTGACCACAACACTTTCACCCAGTTCTCCTCTGAATCATTCAGATGTTCATTGGCAAACTTCAGACGGGCCTGTATAGGTGCTTTCTTGAGCAGGGGGACCATGTGGGCGCTGCAGGATTTCAGTCCTTCTCGGCGTAGTGTGTTACCAATTGTTTTCTTGGTGACTATGGTCCCAGCTGCATTGAGATCATTGACAAGATCCTCCAGTGTAGTTCTGGGCTGATTCCTCGCCGTTCTCATGATCATTGCAACTCCACGAGGTGAGATCTTGCATGGAGCCCCAGGCCGAGGGAGATTGACAGTTCTTTTGTGTTTCTTCCATTTGCGAATAATCGCACCAACTGTTGTCACCTTCTCACCAAGCTGCTTGGCAATGGTCTTGTAGCCCATTCCAGCCTTGTGTAGGTCTACAATCTTGTCCTTGACATCCTTGGAGAGCTCTTTGGTCTTGGCCATGGTAGAGAGTTTGGAATCTGATTGATTGATTGCTTCTGTGGACAGGTGTCTTTTATACAGGTAACAAGCTGAGATTAGGAGCACTCCCTTTAGGAGTGTGCTCCTAATCTCAGCTCGTTACCTGTATAAAAGACACCTTGGAGCCAGAAATCCTTCTGAATGAGAGGGGGTCAAATACTTATTTCCCTCATTAAAATGCAAATCAATTTATAACATTTTTGACATGCGTTTTTCTGGATTTTGTTGTTGTTATTCTGTCTCTCACTGTTCAAATAAACCTACCATTAAAATTATAGACTGATCATTTGTTTGTCAGTGGGCAAATGTACAAAATCAGCAGGGGATCAAATACTTTTTTCCCTCACTGTACGTTAGCATGTTAGCATGATGAGGGTAACTCATCCAGGCAATCTGCGAGGCTGGCTCTGAAGGCAGCTGTGTACAGATGTAGGCTGTTGGAGTGCAATACTGCCTTATCAACAAAAGAGTCGCCTCCTTGTGTGTGGGTGTACTTTAACGGCCTCTGCCAAGAGATGTGTGGACCTTTATGGCACAGGGGGTAGTGTGCTAGCCCTCTAATCGAAGGCTTGCAGAAGTTTGTCAGGAGTGACATATAAGTAAAACGTCAGCATAGGTGACATATAATATAATTACAATGGTTAAATGTCACTATTTTGATATATTCTAGTGTTGCAGATCGAGTGTGTAAAGTTTCTCAGTTGCACAGTGGAGTTACTCTCTCAAGGTCCTAAGATGCATATCCTCTGAGGTCACACTTTTCCTGGCACTGGAAATTCTAGTTGATAAAGAAACCTCTTAAGAATATTATAATTTCATTAGTGCTGCAACATGGTGAAGTCATTGTGCCCTTGTGGGGGTCTTGTTCTCTGCTGTCTTGTAAAGCCACGAGTTTGTGCAGAGATGGAGAAGAATGTGTGCTTGAGATCGACTACATCGCTGTTGACAACTGCAGACTGACTGATGATCTACAAATCACATCACATCCTAAATGACAGCTCGTTGTGATTTGTAGATCAGCTAGTCTGCAGACGCCAACTGCAATGTAGTCGATCCCAAACACACCCCTTTTCTCTATCGTTTACCCTGTGCGGATGGATAGACCTAGGTTTATGTACACACTGATGGTTTAACTCGAGTATAGATAACTGCAGGGATCGCACAGAGAAATGTAATTGTTCACCCTAAATGCTGCTGGATTAAACGATGAACCTATCAATGCAATTATATGTTTTTACCTATTACCACAATTTCTCTCATACAATGGTATCAACATAATAAAATGTACTAGCCGTTTCAGAGAATGTTAAATCTCTGCTCTGCTTAATGTGTGTGTGTGTGTGTGTGTGTGTGTGTGTGTGTGTGTGTGTGTGTGTGTGTGTGTGTGTGTGTGTGTGTGTGTGTGTGTGTGTGTGTGTGTGTGTGTGTGTGTGTGTGTGTGGCGATGAATGAGAGCATTAATGAATTAAGCTGCTCATTATGATGGTCTGCTCTTGTTGGTCATTAAAAAAACGCATGTAGAATTTGTCACCCTGGCCCCGATGGAGTCTGGGTAATTATGGTTAATGTCTCATCGCCTATTCAAGGCTGGAGCGTTATGCTTAGGAGGGTCGTGCAGCAACAACCCCCTGACCTCATGTTTTATTCATCTTAACAGTCATATTATTCGTGATTAACAGATTTTCAAAGAACAAAAGTTTGATTCATATTCATGTCATACAGTTTAGTTAATGGTATCAGTTTTTATAAGATATAATGACGTATTTGCCTTGCGCAAACGAAATATTGTCATCTCACTTTCAGCCCCATTCACATTCATTTCACCTCTTTGTCTGTGGTCTCTTGATTAGGTACAACTGGATATGATAGGTTTATTACTGTGCTATTGTACCAAGTAGCTATATCATGGGACACACACACAAACACACACAGAAACACACACACACACACACACAGGGACCCACTTAGAATAGCCAGGAAAATTGAATGTGCAAACATACACGTGTTAGATGGTCATGTGATATTCTGATTCCAGAAGCTGTGATATTCTGAAGCCAGTGGATCAGTGAGGATAATTGAGACATTATTACGCCTCTTATTAGCTGGTAATTAGAGGTGTTTAATTATACAGTAACACTGGGAGAATCATTAGAGAGACAACACAGATTAGGGTATTGCCTCCTCATAACAATATCACTCTGTATAACTGATATACTGTAGGTTAACCGAGAGAGAGAGAGAGAGAGAGAGAGAGAGAGAGAGAGAGAGAGAGAGAGAGAGAGAGAGAGAGAGAGAGAGAGAGAGAGAGAATGGCCTCTTAGATGCTTTTTCAGTTCACCACTGGGCTGTTATGTAGAGAAAGTCATGGGGAATTATACAAAAATAAAAGGATTTGAGCGACAGTGCGTGTGTTTGTGTATGCATGTGTGTGTGTGTGACAGATATCTCTTTAATAATGACACAGACCCATTTCAATCCTAACTCCCACATCTTTCCTCCACTTGTATGTCTCAATTATTTGTTCAGAGGCTGGTGTGACAATGGAATGGGTTATGGTTGCCTTTGGAATGCTAAACAGGAAGCCTGAATGTAAGTCACTGTCAGTGGGCAGTACCAAGCTCTTTGTGTTCTGGAGGGGACCTGCTCCCTGGACTTCAAAGGTGGGATTATGTTGGAAAGAGAGAAACAAAAGAAAACTTCATCTAATGCCCACTTTTGAAGTTATGGAGACATATAATACACCCCCCTCAATCCATCTTTTGTGGCACACTCACACTCATGCATTGAGTGTGCACGCTCATAGCAGCCAGGTCTCCTAGACACACACACACACACACACACAGTAATATAAGGTTCAGTGCTACCTCTGGAGTCCTTGCAAAAACTGAAGTTAATTGACATAGATTTAATGACCTATTAGGCCTATAAGCTAAATTTTACAACAATATTGGAAAAAATATATTTGATGTTGTTATAGCATAGCCTAACAGTTTAATACCAGATATATATCTCAATATAGTTAAATATGTGGGACGCTTGTTTTCTGCTTTATTGTATACAAAAACTGTGAAATCCCTGGTTAATAAACTGTCTCAATTGGATAACGCGCAACAGGTGCCCCGCTCGTCAGGCCGTTTTTCTCCCAGAGTTTGGCGCTTTACTGCGCTCGTCTATGTGCCTGATTATGTTAATTTGATTCAAACATAATATTAACCATAATAATCATAATAATCATAAAGGCATAAACTCATCTACTCTTTAGCTTGGTGACGAGCTCTGTGAATATAACGATACCCCTTAAAGCAAACATTGGCCTACAATAGGCAATGAGACCATATTTGTATTACAACATGTTCAAGTGCGTGAATGATTCTCTAATCTTGAATTTAACCACATAAATGGACACCTGAAATATCGTGTATAATAAGTGCAAAATAGTGTGACTTGCTCTCATGCCTTTCAGACGAGGTGTCACACAATTGAGAAAAACCAGCAAACAAACATCAGAAACAACATCTCGATAATTCAAAACGAAACAATCCAATAAAAAATTAACAAAATAACTCAGACAGATGATGAATTTCGTTTAAAGTTCTTTATAAATCTCTTAAGATAAATAATGTTATTTTACAGTCATAACATTTATCTTACATGTAATATTAATTTAGCGTGCTAATAAGAACAGGCCGTAATAAAAGTGTGTTATTATTAGACAACACATTCCATTCTTCAATTAAATCTAATGAACAAAAACTTTGAAATAATTTATATTATCCACTCAAACATTTAAAAACTGAGGTTTCGTCTTTATTCTGATTGACTAAATTATTATTAAATTAAAACTCTCTTTGGGTCAATTCCTCATTGTATTTTAGTGCCACATTTAATGTCATAAATACCTTCACGAAATATGCTAATAATGAATTAAAGAAGAAATGTTGAAATGCGTGGTAGCCTACAACTCATCACTAGAAAGATACAGTCTGAATTCCTTTACAGCTCTCCATACCTGCTCAACATTTAGGCAACTATACATGATTAACATTTTAGATACTGCTCTCGCTCCCTCGTCGATACAGAATCGAGTTGTTGACGTTTAACCCGGTTAAGACAGCAGGAGAGCCGGGTGTATCGCATTGCCCTTGCCCTCCAAAGGGTCGGAACCATTCTTCTCCAGCATGGATGAAGGGGAGCAGAGCTGCGCTGGGCCGGACGGAAGGCCCGAAAGACCGGGCATCGGACCCATAGACGGGGTGGGTTTGATGGGCACGGGAACGGCGGGTAGCGTCTGTCCACTGGCGTGATGGTAGAGACTCTTCATGGACACGCCAAAGGGTGCATACTCTGAGGAGACGGGTATGGCGCTCATGGAATCTGACAGCATGCCGACGTGCGGCCACATTGAGTTGACCACACTGCTGATCTGCGCGGGCATAGGGTAGCCCAGGTGGTGCATCACCGAAGTGATGGGCAGCCCGCTCGTCATCACGCCCTTGTAGTCCCGACCTATGATGTTCTCAATGGCAAACGGGTGCTTGAAGCCGCCGGACTGTCCGCAGTTGATGCTGCCGTAGCTCTGGAAGTGGGGGAGCCTTCCCACTGCCGCGGCGGGGCCTGGATGCTCATGATGCCCTCCACTTAGTTTGCCCTGGTGGTGGAAGTAGTGCATCATTGGGGAGCTCTTGCAGGCCATGTGCTCATCCCGCAGCAGTTTAAAGCGCTTCCGTCTGCGTAGAAAGCTGCCGTTTTCGAACATGTCCCCACAGTCTGGGTGCAGGGCCCAAAAGCTGCCCTTCCCCGGCTGGTCGGGCCGCCGGGGGATTTTGATGAAGCAATCATTGAAGGACAGGTTGTGTCGCAGAGAGTTCTGCCACCGCTGTGTGTTCTCCCGGTAGTAAGGGAAGCGGTCCATAATGAACTTATAGATGTCGCTCAGTGGGAGCATCTTCTCCGTGGAGTTCTGGATGGCCATGGCTGTCAGAGAGATATAGGAGTAAGGCGGCTTCTGGTCACTGTACGAGTTCTTCCCCGGACGAGGCATGCTTTTGTTTACTACGCCTATTTATGATTTATCTATGCTGTCTATTTTCTGGTGAGGGCGCCTGAATGTTGTTGCAAGGCTTTGGTCAGTATCGGTGACTTTGCGCAAGGTGTTCCAAAGTTTGGAGACTCCAAAATCATTTATTTCCTGGCATTGTGTGCTAGTATTTTAGTGGTCTACACGGAGGATCATGTGTGAGTCATTCAGGGAAACACAGACACACATTTTGGTCATGCTTTCTCCAGATGAATTCCTCAAAGATGTGTATCACAAAAAGTCCAAAAATGTTTCTCATTTCTCAACCGGCGCACACAAATTCAGAAGTTCATCTCGCGCGTAAAATAACAAGTCCGTCTCTTGCTGTTTCTTTCCCCGCTACACAGGAGGAGATACGAGGCCAGTTTCTGCGACTGCACAGGGCGATGGGTTGGTGATGCTCCTCGCGTGGGGCCGAGCGCTCTTAGTGCGCTCTTCTGGCCACCCCGCGCCGTTTTTGTAAGGCTGGCATCCAGGCACTTAAGGACACGTCGGGCGAAAGGGGAGGGATGGATGGTGAGGAATAAAGAGGAGGGGAAGGGGAAATCTAAAATCATCCGCGTGACCTTAGCCGGTGCCAATCAGGACCCTCGCGCGCTCCAAGAGGATAAAGGGTGGACATAACAGTAAATATTAGTGATGGGGCATATACAACCCCATAATAGTAGCCTAGTCTAATAATACTAATGTTAAGGGAAGAATAAGATAACTATAAAGGGATAATTAAAACATAACAAAATGTTCTTACAGTTTTTTTACGGTCTTTATTCGAATACGTTTGAATGTAATTTATCTTTCACCAATTTTGTTAATTTTAGTCCGATTTCTTATCGTAAATCGTCCATGAAAATTAGCCACTTGTCTGCGTGTTATGTTAATAAGGTCAAGTTGAAACACTGGGACTTTTTAATGCCTTCTTGGATAGAACTACAGATCTCTGAATTCTTAACGTTGCTTTTCATTTCTTCAATAGCTTTTTGTGTGATTGTCATTGTAAGAAGCAATTTCCTTGTAAAATTCGTTATGGCTATATTTATCTTCGTTTTCTATCTTAATTTACATTTAACATTTTAGTCATTTAGCAGTCGCTCTTATCCAGAGCGACTTACAGTTTAGTGAGTGCATACATTTTTCATACTGGCCCCCTGTGGGAAACGAACCCACAACCCTGGCGTTGCAAGCGCCATGCTCTACCAACTGAGCTACAGGGGACCCTGAATTTATTCTTCGTTTATGTGACGAAATATGACCGATTCCAATCTAGTCTAAGCTATTAACCACATAAATGTTGATGCTTCAAAATACAACGTTATGCAATTTAACTTTATGCACGCTGTTCAGAAGGATATCACATATGCCAATGGTAAGCCTATGAGTGTAAATCGGGAAAGATCTCTTTTCATTCCATTATTTTTCAAATTGTTGAAACTGCAGTTTAAGATAACAATCAATCATGTAAGCTATGAACACACACACACACACACACACACACACACACACACACACACACACACACACACACACACACACATACACACGCACACACACACACACACTCATGTTGTTGGAGATTAATTGCGGTGAGGGGACTCCTTGCAGCCAACCTGCTGTCTGTCTGTTTAAACACCCTCCCGCGTATACTACAAGGATGTAAACAAACTTGCTCCCTCCTCTAAGTTCCGATAAACGAAATAACAAAAGCTGCTACTGATTTTGCACGGCCAGGTGTCAAGGCTCGGCCCTCGACGGCGCCCGTCTTCTCGTGCGCCCCAGAGGGACCCGAATACATTACAATAATTAAGCCTTCTGTGATTTACCTTCCTTGGAGAGAGGTCCAACAATGTAATTAAGCGTGAGCTTGCTATTTTAGATTTGAATATTCAAAACAGCAGGGCCGGCCCTAACCTTTTGGGGGCCCTAGGCAATATTTGGTTGGGGGGCCCCCCACCTCGAGGGCAAAACATGGTGGCCATGTTTTAAAATCAGGTTCCTGCAATTCTACAATTTTTTTCCATGGGGATAGAGAAAATATAGCAGTTTTAAAGCAAGTTTTCTGCAATTCGACACACATGCCACTAATTTCATGCAATTCTACTTGTTTTGGCATGGGGCGGAGAGAAGAAATGTGCAGTTTTACAGCCTTATTCATGTTAACATAGAGTCGATGTCCACGTCCCCGCATAAATATAATCAGCATAATACAAAAATCCCCATAGAAATCTGTCTGTTTAAGCTAGAGATATGTTTTTTATTTTTTTTGCATGTGCTGCGTCTCAATCCACATCCGCCAATGGCGGCCTTCTGCATCTGAGGTGGAAGGAGACTGAGCTACAGTGGTTTTTGTCAGACCATGAGACATCCCAAAAATCAGTCTTCTCACGAAAACGACTGTTGCGTCCGAACGGTTTGGCCTACAAACTAATTACCACTCTATCGAAAGATGAGACTCTCGCGATGGTGTTCTCCGTTTTGCTCTACGACCCATACAAGCGTCACGGGACTCGTCTGAAGTCGATACCGCCAATCTGCCAACTCCTGTATGTAGTGTCCGAACAGTTTGGGCCACACACTAATATGGAAAGGTGAGACTCTCACGAACACTTAGATGTTGTTGTTTTTTGCTCTAGGACACCCACAAGCCTCACAAGCCTCTTCTGAAGGTAGCCCGGTACCAGTTTAAAACATTTATGAAAGTATATATGGAAGTAGTTTAGTGCCATTTTCTTTC
Source organism: Coregonus clupeaformis (assembly GCF_020615455.1). Classification (NCBI taxonomy): domain Eukaryota; kingdom Metazoa; phylum Chordata; class Actinopteri; order Salmoniformes; family Salmonidae; genus Coregonus; species Coregonus clupeaformis. Next base: position 21,364,193 of record NC_059209.1, on the reverse strand, counting down.
TTTATATATATGGGTAAAAAAATAATGCAAATAATCCAGATCTTTCTTATAGCTCTGACACTTTAAAACACTTTTTTTTTTTAATTAAATTTTTTGACTATCTGTTTTTCCATGTATGAATCTATTGTTTTTCAATGCGTTTTTATGGGCTAATAGCAGTAAGGCCAAATTCAATGTTTCATCAATTATTTTGGGGATATCTAAAGGGGTCCTAAAATTCCAAATCAAATAGCTAAATGATCCTTTGTATGAAACAATTCCATATGTCAGCTTCACAGGAGGTTGGTGGCACCTTAATTGGGGTGGACGGGCTCGTGGTAATGGCTGGAGCGGCATCGGTGGAATGGTATCAAATACATAAAACATGGTTTCCATGTGTTTGATGCCATTCCATTTGCTCCATTCCAGTCATTATTATGAGATGTCCTCCCCTCAGCAGCCAGCACTAGACTAATTTACCAATCAAAAAAATGTTAGCTGATGCACAACCAAATTTCGAAATTGCACCTTGTGTATTCTAGCACTCAACAGTAAGTTGAGACCCCGACTGAGTAAAAAATAAAGAAACGTGTCCAGGGGCCCTAGGCAAATGCCTATGTGGTTTATGCCCAGGGCTGGCCCTGCAAAACATGTCAATTAATTAGCCAACAAATCTCTCCCATTATGTCTGCCGCCTTCAAGCACTACAGAGTCACCAGCGCCAAAGAAGAGCATATTTTATACATAGCCTATGAGTCCTCATATAAGCACCTTTAAAATAAAGCACTTTTAAAAACTCATTTAGGCCAATATGTTTCATTAAAAATGCATTGTTTTCGGTGCCTAAAAATGTGTTGGTGCCCTTCGAGGCCCACAGAGGCTAATGCGGGTGTATACATCCTCTTTAAACATGCGGGAAAGATAAATATTAAATCTGTTTTCACAAAGGGGGCCGTTAAGTAGGCCTAGACATCGCGCTGATATGCATAACAAAATTAATTAGGTAGTGTTCGCAGCATCCAACTCCTGGACAAATAACTACTTCTAAAGCACACCTTCTGGGCATACTGAACATATGCTGAAATTATCCTTAATTGACTAATTACATAAATTACTCATTAATTTTTTACAGCACATCAATTATAAAATATATATCAATTAATTTTGCATAAATTAAGGCGGCACACCGCTGAAGAAGGAGGTAGGGGGATGAAGGCGCAGGGAGGGGGCCCACACATGTGTTGGGGGTGCGGGGAAAGGGGTCGTCTGTTTGTTTCGAGAGTCTAATAATTATTTGTTCAGCTTAGGGCAGGATGTTATTCCTCTGTCTCCCATTTTAGAAGAGATGTGGATAATGGCAATTATGATAATAATCTTTAAAGACCCCTCACGAAGTCATCAGGGCCATAGCGGCAGAGCGAGACATTTAAATCAATTAGCCCTATTGTTTCAACGGGAAAATTAGCCGGTTTGGGAGTGGTAAGGCTTAGGCCCTACCGTTGGAGTAATGGGAAATGATTTAGTGGTGACGCATAATGCTCCATGATTGCTCTATTTCCCCATAAAACAGCGGGTGGGGTGGTGGTGATGGCGTCTCCTTGTTGTCGTTAAAAGTTATTGGAAACTCAGTCAAGTTCTGGCGAACCTATATAATATGCTTCATAACAAAAAAGTGGCTTTTTGGTTGGTGCCATCACAACATAAATGTGGTCCTCATTTAGTAATTTAAGTGGGCTAGTTATTAAGGCCGGCCTATATTTGTTTCACTCATTGGTATTTTGACCAATCAGATCAGCTCTGAAAAAGATCTACATTTTTACATTTTAGTCATTTAGCAGACGCTCTTATCCAGAGCGACTTACAGTTAGTGAATACATATTTTTTTATACTGGCCCCCCGTGGGAATCGAACCCACAACCCTGGCGTTGCAAACGCCATGCTCTATCAACTGAGCTACATCCCTGCCGGCCATTCCCTCCCCTACCCTGGACGACGCTGGGCCAATTGTGCGCCGCCCATGAGTCTCCCGGTCGCGACCGGCTCCGACAGAGCCTGGATCTCTAGTGGCACAGTTAGCACTGCGATGCAGTGCCTTAGACCACTGCGCCACTCAGGAGACTACATCTATGTGAAATGATCTGGTGTGATTGGTCAAAAGACCAATTAGTGGAAAAAGATCAGAAATGGGCTGTCTGTGTGAACTCAGCCAATTTGTCTCCGTGGCTGCATTTACACAGGCAACCCAATTCTGATCTTTTTTTTCACTAATTGGTCTTTTGACCAATCAGATCAGCACTGGAAAAGATCTGATGGGAAAATATCTTATATGATTGGTCAAAAGACCAATTAGTGGAAAATAAAATCAGAATTGGGCTGCCTGTGTGAACGCAGCCCATGTCGAGTAATTGAATTACACATTCACCTCGGAAACAGTTTTTCAGAGAAATTACAAGGTGAAGATCATTTGGCACGGGACAGTTGTAGCGCAGTGGCTGGTAAGCGGGCAAGACCGTTGATGCTCTACCGGGCAATGGACACTGGGCGGCAGTGGTCAGCTCTCTCCATCATTTCCCTCTTTCTACCTCCCCTCCCCGCCTCTCAGCTATAATGTTCTGCACGTGCCACACCATTGGTTATGCACCTGCCCTGGCCATGCAAGGCCAGTTTATTTGCAAGAATATTAGGGTTGTGGAGTTGACTAGCCTGGTTAGGATCTGAATCACTGAAGAAGTCTAATTCAGTTATGTATTCCCTATTATTTACAATTGTAAAAATTGAACGTTTGAAATATGGCTGAACAACAACACTGGGAGCTTTACCTTTCAGGATTATTGTGCAGGCCTCTTCCATTAAATGTTTTTTTCCTTAGTGGCCAGTGAGATTTAGGCTACGGGTTGTCCCGCCTACCTAACGGCCGCTGTACACCGTTGTGTGGTGCTGAAGGTCAGTTCTCGGGAGTCGGGACGAGACCCATGTTTCGCCGCTGTCCATGCTGAAACCTCATATCGCTGGTAAGCTATTTGTTGCTCATACATTGGATGTTCCACCACAACTTCTGTGTGGTTTCAACAAAGTAGGCTTCAGAAAATTGTTAATTTTGGTTTCAAACAAGGAACAACAATTTTGACTATATTATAGTTAAGCAATAAGGCCCGAGGGGTATGGTGTTTGGCCAATATACCAAGGCTAAGGGCTGTTCTTAAGCACGACGCAACGCAGAGTGCCTGGACACAGCCCTTAGCCAAGGTGTATTGGCCATATATGTGCCTTATTGCTATTATAAACTGTTTACCAATGTAATTAGAGCAGTAAAAATAAATGTTTTGTCATACCTGGGATATATGTTCTGATATACCACGGCTGTCAGCCAATCAGCATTCTGGGCTCGAACCACCCAGTTTATAATAACAATTATAATAACAATTATAAACTGGGTGGTTCAAGCACTGAATGCTGATTGGCTGACAGCCATGGTATATCAGAACGTATACCCCGGGTATGACAAAACATTTATTTTTACTGCTCTAATTACGTTGGTAACCAGTTTATAATAGCAATAAGGTACCTCTGGGGTTTGTGGTATATTGCCAATATACCACGGCTAAGGGCTGTGTCCAGGCACTCCGCGTTTCTTTGTGCGTAAGAACAGCCCTTAGCCATGGTATATTGGCCATATACCACACCTCCTCTGGCCTTATTGCTTAATTATAGAATTGTATTTTGTTGAGGAATAAAAATGGATTATTACCAAGTGCTAGCCAGTCAGTTACAGCCATGACCCCATTTAGTAGGCTTCCTATTTACAGAGGACAGGAGTGAGCTTGAAGAGGGGTGAGAGGCAGGCTGCTGAGGTGTGTGTTGCTCCACTTTACATATGGCCTACTGGTATTATGCAATTGTTCGGTAGGCCTATGTGACATGGTGACTATGTAACGCCAAACGCCTTTTGCATATGTTCAATCATAAGTTGCTGCAAGTCACCCCTAAAAATGCAATGTCACCTGAGAGGTCCCAATCTGATGGCACAGTGACCTCATGATAAATGCTCTGTCCATTATAAATATTAACGTTTCAGAACTGGCCTGTTTCCCAGAACATGGTGTCTGTGTGTTTATGTGTGTGTGCGTGTGTGTGAAAGAGAGAGAGCGGGGGAGAGATCTTGCCAAAGATGTGTTCTTGATGTTATCCTATAACATTTTCACATTGCGTTTGAATTCAATTGAGGTGGATTTCACAGTTATAAAAGGAAATAAAATGTGTGCCAAGGCAATTGTATGAGCATTCAACATTTTATTGTCGGTTCTTGAAAAACAACGTCTTTGGCCTTTCATTTGTCATGCAGTGCATATTGTCAATTTGTGCGCCAACGGGACGCGCACGCGAGCACACGCACGAAACGCTCACGCGCATAAACACACACACACACACACACACACACACACACACGCACACACACACACACACAGTCCTTGGCCTCCATGGTCGGACAGTCTCAACAGTAGGCTACTGCCAACACGTCTAACCGTATCCTCGGTGCTGCAGCATTCTGCATTTCTGAAGCGGCCGGGCGCTCTGTCAATGGTTGCTTTCCTGTTACAAACTGCTTTAATCTACCCGGATACATTTTTGCCATTGGCGGGGATTCCCAAACGCTGGGTGCGCGTTGAATTCAGCGAGCGCGCCCCCGCTGGATAGCTTCTCGTCACACCTACTTCACATCGGGCCAGCCCGGAGAGGGAGGACCGCTAGCTGAGCTAGTGCTGCAGTGAGCGCAGCGGGGGATTCGGCGGCGCAACAGCGCAAAGACAACCAGCGTTGTAAACTTGTATATGGAGGCTGCAGCGTCCCCCGCAACGACAGACTCCAACATGGAAGATTATTTGTGGCGGGCCAAGACCATACTGGTGAGTTTTAGCCTAAACAGCCCGTGGTTAATAAGGGTTTTACTGATTGGGATGATGACGACATGCTACAGGCTGTATTCCTGTTGCTGAAACTGTACAGTCTCTCGTTTCTTTACCCCACAAGCAGCACCTTTAGTAGGCTACGGCGCAAGGCCAGAATGATGAATAAAAACGAGTGGTCCAAACCATAAGGTTCTCCTGCCACACATTTTGTTAATGAATTTTTATCAGGGAATGCATGGCAACAGCAAGTTCATCAGAGGCACGCACAAGCCGGTGCTGCAGACAACGCCTAATCTGTCATCAAGCAGACTATTTGCATTTTACTTATGCCTAATCTGTCATCAGGCAGACTATTTGCATTTTATTTAAAACTAATAGCCACATAGGCCTACTGTCTCGGCAGCGCTCATGCAAGTAGTTTCCAGTAAAAAGTTGTAAACACCTCATGATGACTATTCACTTACGTGACAGGTAGGCGAAAGGATACTAACTGTTCGTTTTAGGTAGGCTTAGGCTACATCACAAGAATATACATGAGTGTAGGCCTGTAGCTACAATAAACATGCAGGTGAGGTCTGAAGTTGCTTGATTTTGATTGGTCATTCTCCACAAAGTTATGTTGTATCTTCATCTCCCTGAATAGACAGACCCCAGTGAAGACTGTCGTTTTCTGTGTATGTCTAGACCCCTGCATTACAGTTTATGCATGGCTGTTGTAAGCCTAATAGTGTCAGTATGCCTATAGTTGTAGATAGTTGTGTTGGAGTGTGTGTAATGGTTGCTTTTTTGCTAGTCCATCCATTGGCTACAGAGTTCCCTTTGTGTGATGAGCCCATGGGATCCTACTAGGATGACATAGAAGGAGAAGACAAAGATGATGTCATAACAGAAAGCAGGAAGTACACATGGGAGCATGGGATCCAAGATGGAGATTGGGATAAATTGGGCCAACTGAAAGAGAAAGAGTAATTGGACGATAAGGCCCAACTCAGTGGCCTTGTGGTTAGTGTCCGCCCTGAGATTGGAAGGTTGGAATTTGATCCTCGGCACTTGGCACATTAAGGAGACAGGTTGGGGTTAAGGCCCTGCGATGGACTATAGCGTCCTGTCCAGGGGGTGTACTTGTACATCAAGCTGCCTCATGCTACAGAAACAGGAGATAGGCGTTCCGACTCACACAAGCCAAGGCTCGTGCTCGTGTGTGCAATTGGACGATAAGGATGCTAGCTGATGAGTGTCATGGAGGTTGGAGATAACGTGTAATACGATACATGTTTATCGACTTGAGGACTGTTCCCCCTCTGTCTCTCTCTCATTCTCCCCATCTATTTTCACCTTCCTTCCTTTAACACTGCAGTGTGTGAATGGTCTCTCTTCCTCCTTTTTCTCTCCTCCTGCATGGCAACCATCCAGAACATCCATACCTCTAATTGGCTTTCCTGTATAAGTGCTTACTGGATCTATCTTCCTTTCTCTTTCTGTCTATGGCTCTTTCTCTTTCACTCTCTCTCTTTCTTGCTCGCTCTCTGGCATGACACTAAGGCAATGTGCTTAGTGGACACACACATGCACATACGCACGCATGCATGCACAGTGCATACACGTTTTTGAGGAACACATTGATCTAGGCTTTGGCAGGGTGATTTGGGCAGTAGATCACCCTGTCCTTCACCCCATGGCAGAACCCTGCCCAGTGTCTGCACACTTTGTGGAGATTGGAGACATATACAGAGATACATATATACAGATATAGAGATATATTGCCATAGTAGACCTAAAACATTTAGACTTGGACAGTCTTTGACTTGGACAGTGAGTGTGACTGACAGAAACACACAGCATGGGACTGACACAGACTATGTTGTTTCTTAAATGAGGAAATACGTGTGTGTATATGTGTGTCTGTGTTTTGACATGTACGTGTGTGTGTATACATTTGTATAAAAAGCTTTCCTTTTATTCATGACGCACTGTAAATCACTGATGCTCAGGCAGCAGTCAGCTGTTAGTCCTTTGAGTGTTTAGTACGGAAGGCTTTATGCGCAGGCAGCCCTGCTAAATTAACCACATCACTGGAGAAGGAATCACGATATTACCACTGAGCTATAGAGAAGGGGGGAGTACGAGGGACTCATAACAGAAGACAGTGGTGAAAGAGAGGGGATGACGGAATGAAAGAGATAATGGAGGGTAAGAGAGATAGAGGGAAAGCAATAAGACAGCTAAGGAAGGCAGAGAAAGCAGCAGCAGCACTGTGTCCGTCCACCCCGAGCCTCCTTGAGATGAATGGGGGGAATTTTAGATAAGGAGCACACAGTGAAATGGAGATGAGAGAGCGGTACCGGGTGTGTGTTTTGTTGTCTGTGTGCTCTGCTGCTGCTGCAGTGGAATAGACAGTGAGTGGCCTTTCCTTTCTCCACTAATGCGTCTCTTCCTCCCGTAGCCATCAGAGTATCGACCGACCCGCTTCCACCCCCTTCTCCCACCTCCCCCATCCATCCGCCTAAAGAAACATGAGACCAGATATTAGCATCTCAAACAGATATCCCTGCCCACTGCCCATCCCACCCCCCGTTCCCCTCCTCATCTGCTCTAATCATGGATATGCACAGTAATATGAGACCGAGATATGGATGGGTATTCATTGCAAATTTCCCTACTTGACCTATGGTTGTATCCAGGAGAGATTTCAGCAGGCCAGTGTGGCACAGTATGCTGCAGGTGGCGTGTATACCCAATACTGCCTTAATATGCTGACTAACTCAATGTAACAACCACCCCAGATACTTACTATCCCATCCGGTCACAACTGTGTATGACGTAGTACTCTTCATTCAAGCAGATGGCACCCATGTTATTCTCATTGGTGTAGTACTAGTACTGGTAGTAGTGACTAGGATACACACACACACACACACACACACACACACACACACACACACACACACACACACACACACACACACACACACACACACACATCACTGATCACACACACCACAAATCATATTTTGCATTATGCCTGGATTTTTCTGAGTACCGCATTCCAGCACAGTCATACCTGCTTTAGGGATGAGATGATATCAGCTATTTCTGCTCTGCCTACAACACTTCTCACAGCTTATCTTTCTTTCATTTCACAGGCTGCAGTGGCAGAAGAAGTTAAAGCTACAGTATGTAACTTTTTGGGCGACCTGACCAACTTCACATAGATCTGGCATTCTCATTGAAAGCAAGTCTAAGAAGTGTAGATCTGTTCTATGTGTACTATTTCTATACTTCCCGTTCTTAAGTTTCATTTTTGCAACTTTTACTGAGAAGGGTGCAACTGCAGCCCGCAATTCGGGGCGTTCCTGCATGTGGGCATTCCTGCATTTGCAGGAACCCCTCTTTATACTTCTATTGGTCTATTTTTAAGCTATGACTCCAGTACATAGGCGGGAGGCAGGGGCGCTCCAGTACATTAGATTGTGGTAATGCACCATAACGTTGGATGCCAACCGCCGATAAACCCCACAGAAGAATACATTTTATTTATTTATTTTATTTATGTATTCATTTGCACCAAAGAAAACAAGTGATAGACAACAATAAAGATTAAAAATAACAAATAAAAAACGGTGTGCAGGTGTGGTTGAAAGCCCAAGGGCTTATATGAAAACCACACCACAAAAACACAACACACAATACATAAGTACAAAAATAAAAAAGGTTTGTTAAAACAGATAATAAAACCTACTAATTACAAATGTATAAATGAATTGACCAGTAATCACGAAAAAAAATTGTGTGAGTGTGTGAGAGTTAGGCAATATGGAGGAGATTACTGAGTAGTTTGGTTCATCAGGCTGACTGACCCCCAGTCTTCACTTGAAGTTATTGAGGGATGATATTGTTTTGGCAATGTGAAGATAAGAATTCCAGAGGATGGTATCTCTATATTTGATAGATAATTGACTATGTGAGGTGCGGCAGTGGGGAGGGTGAAGGTTATCACAGTGTCTTGTGTTATATAGATGGATTTCAGAATTAACTTGGAAGAATCCATTGAAGGGTTTAGGTAAAGTGTCTGGGAGGTATTAGTATTTGTAGATGAAAGTGCATAATTGGCGTAAAATATTTAGAGGAGGTGGCTAATCTTGCAAATGTCTTTTGTATGATGACTAATTTGGGTAGGTAGGAGACAATATTACAGTAAATTAGATATGGGTAAATTAAGCTATAGTATAGAGTCAGGAAGCAAGCCTGATGAACCAAACCACTAATCGTTCTGATGATACCAACAGATTTCATCACTTTGCTGCAGACAAATTGAATATGATCTTTCCAGGATAACTTTTCATTAATTAGAACTCAGAGGAATCTAGTGGATGTGACTTTTTTATTTATTTATTTTTTACATGATTTCTTATTCTTACTAGCGAATACAATAATGTTGGATTTTTTTTACATTTAAAGATAAACAAATGATCTAGAACCATTCCGAAAATTTGGCCATACCTGAGTTGGCTTCATTAATTAGTGAATCAACATTTTTGTGTGATAAAATCTAATTGGTATCATCAACAAAGAGAATGGGAAGTATGGTAGAAGACACAGCAGGAAGGTCATTGATATAGATTAGGAATAACAAAGGTCCAATTATCGAACCCTGTGGCACGCCACAGGATATCTTGGCCCTGGTAGATGCACAACCATTTGCATTAACAAATTGTTCTCTATCATAAACATAACTATATAGCCAATTATATGTATAATCATGAAAACCGTAATAATGCAATTTAGAAAGTAATATTTCATGATCAACCATGTCAAACGCTTTGGATAAATCTAAAAAGATGCCAAGAGCGGATTCATTGTTGCAAAAGAGCCATATCTGTGCTGTAGTTTTTATGAAAACCATATTGGTGCTCATATAGAATACAGTGTTGAAACCATATTGGTGCTCATATAGAATACAGTGTTGATTTAAATGTTTCAACATTCTCTTATGCACCAATTTTTCTAGGATTAAAAAAACCCATGGTAGTACAGATATTGGGCGATAATTTGTAAAAGATCTTGGATCCCCAGATTTATAGAGGGGCATAACGTTGGCAAATTTAACATCTTTAGTAACAATACCAGTTTGCATTGATTTGGTAAAGATATACACTACCGGTCAAAGGTTTTAGAACACCTACTGATTCAAGGTTTTTTCTTAATTTTTAAAACTATTTTCTACATTGAAATAACACATATGGAATTATGAAGTAACCAAAAAAGTGTTAAACAAATCAAAATATATTTTATATTTGAGATTATTCAAATAGCCACCCTTTGCCTTGATGACAGCTTTGCACACTCTTGGCATTCTCTCAACCAGCTTCACCTGGAATGCTTTTCCAACAGTCTTGAAGGAGTTCCCACATACAGTATCTCACAAAAGTGAGTACACCCCTCACATTTTTGTAAATATTTGAGTATATCTTTTCATGTGACAACACTGAAGAAATGACACTTTGCTACAATGTAAAGTAGTGAGTGTACAGCTTGTATAACAGTGTAAATTTGCTGTCCCCTCAAAATAACACCACACAGCCATTAATGTCTAAACCGCTGGCAACAAAAGTGAGTACACCCCTAAGTGAAAATGTCCAAATTGTGCCAAAGTGTCAATATTTTGTGTGGCCACCATCATTTTCCAGCACTGCCTTAACCCTCTTGGGCATGGAGTTCACCAGAGCTTCACAGGTTGCCACTGGAGTCCTCTTCCACTCCTCCATGACGACATCACGGAGCTGGTGGATGTTAGAGACCTTGCACTCCTCCACCTTCCGTTTGAGGATGCCCCACAGATGCTCAATAGGGTTTAGGTCTGGAGACATGCTTGGCCAGTCCATCACCTTTACCCTCAGCTTCTTTAGCAAGGCAGTGGTCGTCTTGGAGGTGTGTTTGGGGTCGTTATCATGTTGGAATACTGCCCTGCGGCCCAGTCTCCGAAGGGAGGGGATCATGCTATGCTTCAGTATGTCACAGTACATGTTCGGCATTCATGGTTCCCTCAATGAACTGTAGCTCCCCAGTGCCGGCAGCACTCATGCAGCCCCAGACCATGACACTCCCACCACCATGCTTGACTGTAGGCAAGACACACTTGTCTTTGTACTCCTCACCTGGTTGCCACCACACCCGCTTGACACCATCTGAACCAAATAAGTTTATCTTGGACCACAGACCACAGGACATTGTTCCAGTAATCCATGTCCTTAGTCTGCTTGTCTTCAGCAAACTGTTTGCGGGCTTTCTTGTGCATCATCTTTAGAAGAGGCTTCCTTCTGGGACGACAGCCATGCAGACCAATTTCATGCAGTGTGCGGCGTATGGTCTGAGCACTAACAGGCTGACCCCCCACCCCTTCAACCTCTGCAGCAATGCTGGCAGCTCTCATACGTCTTTTTCCCAAAGACAATCTCTGGATATGACGCTGAGCACGTGCACTCAACTTCTTTGGTCGACCATGGCGAGGCCTGTTCTGAGTGGAACCTGTCCTGTTAAACCGCTGTATGGTCTTGGCCACCGTGCTGCAGCTCAGTTTCAGGGTCTTGGCAATCTTCTTATAGCCCAGGCCATCTTTATGTAGAGCAACAATTATTTTTTTCAGATCCTCAGAGAGTTCTTTGCCATGAGGTGCCATGTTGAACTTCCAGTGACCAGTATGAGGGAGTGTGAGAGCGATGACACCAAATTTAACACACCTGCTCCCCATTCACACCTGAGACCTTGTAACACTAACGAGTCACATGACACCGGGGAGGGAAAATGGCTAATTGGGCATTTTCACTTAGGGGTGTACTCACTTTTTTTGCCAGCGGTTTAGACATTAATGGCTGTGTGTTGAGTTATTTTGAGGGGACAGCAAATTTACACTGTTATACAAGCTGTACACTCACTACTTTGCATTGTAGCAAAGTGTCATTTCTTCCGTGTTGTCACATGAAAATATATACTCAAAATTTACAAAAATGTGAGGGGTGTACTCACTTTTGTGAGATACTGTATACTGAGCAATTGTTGGCTGCTTTTCCTTCACTCTGCGGTCCGACTCATCCCAAACCATCTCAAATTGGTTGAGGTCGGGGGATTATATAACACCACCTTCTCCACGCTTTACGGTGAGAAATACACATGCAGAGATCATCCGTTCACCCACACCGCGTCTCACAAAGACACAGTGGTTGGAACCAAAAATCTCCAATTTGGACTCCAGACCAAAGGACAAATTTCCACCAGTCTAATGTCCATTGCTCGTGTTTCTTGGCCCAAGCAAGTCTCTTCTTATTATTGGTGTCCTTTAGTAGTGGTTTCTTCGCAGCAATTCGATCATGAAGGCCTGATTCACACAGTCTCCTCTGAACAGTAGATGTTGAGATGTGTCTGTTACTTGAACTCTGTGAAGCATTTATTTGGGCTGCAACTCTAATGAACTTATCCTCTGCAGCAGAGGTAACTCTGGGTCTTCCTTTCGTGTGGCGGTCCGTATGAGAGCCAGTTTCATCATAGCGCTTGATGGTTTTTGCGACTGCACTTGAAGAAACTTTCAAAGTTCTTGAAATGTTCCGTATTGACTGACCTTCATGTCTTAATGTAATGATGGACTGTCGTTTCTCTTTGCTTATTTGAGCTGTTCTTGCCATAATATGGACTTGGTCTTTTACCAAATAGGGCGATCTTCTGTATACCACCCCTACCTTGTCACAACACAACTGATTGGCTCAAATGCATTAAGAAGGAAATAAATTCCACAAATTAACTTTTAAGAAGGCACACCTGTTCAATGAAATGCATTCCAGGTGACTACCTCATGAAGCTGGTTGAGAGAATGCCAAGAGTGTGCAAAGCTGTCACCAAGGCAAAGGGTGGCTATTTGAAGAATCTCAAATCTCAAATATATTTTGATTTGTTTAACACTTTTTTGGTTACGACATGATATATTTATATATGTGTTATTTCATAGTTTCGATGTCTTCACCATTATTCTACAATGTAGAAAATAGTAAAAATAAAGAAAAACCCTTGAATGAGTAGGTGTTCTAAAACCTACGACCGGTAGTGTACGTTAGAGGCTCAGGAATCGAGGAAGACACTGATTTCACCAAAGAGGCACCAATCTCATCATGGCCTGCTGCTGATATCTTGTAAGTTACCAATTACCTCCGTCACCTCCATTACATCAGGAGGATCAAACTGAAGCAGAGAAGGGAAATGTACCTTAATGTAATCCAAGGGATTCCATCAGTTTTCTCTCTTTCCTTTGACAGAGAGGAACCCACATACACAAAAAAGTAATTAAATTCACATATAATAACATCAGGATCACTATAGTTCTTATTTCCAACAATAAGTTGAGATAGTTGTAGATGCCTTTTTCTTATTCAACAGTTGATTGATGATTTTCCAATTGTCCCTATGGGACTCCCGGTTGTGACACAGCCAGGTCTGTAGTGACGCCTCTAACACTGTGACCGCTGTGCCACTTGGGAGACCACAACTTGTTGTTTTTTACTGAGGATTTGTTGAGACCGGTTGTAAACCAAGGTTTCCAGAACCCATCTGCTGCTCTCTTATGTGATTTTAACTAAGGGAAAGCAGTGGTGAAATACAGAATTGAAAGATGTGAGAAAAGTCAGGTAAGCAGACTCCACATCGGCCTGATTATAAAATATATAGCCTCGTTATTGTTATTTTATTGTGTTACTTATTTTTCTTACTTTAGTTACTTTAAAAAAATCTATAATGTTGGTTAAGGGCTTGTAAGTAAGTATTTCACAGTTAGGTCTACACCTGTTGTATTCGTCGCATTTGATTTTATGTCGTCCTCGAGGGGGGAAGCATTCATGCAGGAGCCAATGGGGTGCTCGGGGGGAGGGGGGAGGGGCAACCTGCAGATGCAGAAATGCCCACATGCAGGAACTCCCCGAATTGCAGGCTGCAGTTGCACCCTATTGCTTTCACTTTCGGTTTTGTACACCAGCTTCAAACAAGCTGAAAATACAATATTTTTGGTTATTGAAAAGTTATTTCACAGCGGTTTAGATGGTACAATGATTCTCTACACTATACATTGCTTGTTTTCTCACATAAACTGACATTACACGACATGGGTCCCATTATGCCTAGCGAAAACCAAACACTGCATTCCACAGTAAGAACCTTATAGCAACGGTCAAGCATGGTCGTGGTAGTGTGATGGTTTGGGGATGCTTTGCTGCCTCAGGACATGGACGACTTGCCTTAACAGAAGGAACCATGAATTCTGCTCTGTATCAGACAATTCTACAGGAGAATGTCAGGCCATCCATCTGTGAGCTGAAGCTGAAGCGCAGATGGGTCATGCAGCAAGACAATGATCCAAAACACACAATCAAGTTTACATGAGAATGTCCAAAAAGCAACAAATGTGAAGTTTTGGAATGGCCTAGTCAATGTCCAGACCTAATCCCAATTGAGATGTTGTGGCAGTACTTGAAACGAGCAGTTCATGCTTGAAAACCCACAAATGTTCCTGAGTTAAAGCAATTCTGTATGGAAGAGTGGGCCAAAATTCCTCCACAGTGACGTGAGAGACTGATCAACAACTACAGGTTGCGTTTGGTTTCGAGTCATTGCAGCTAATGGTGGCACAACCAGTTATTGAGTGTAAGGGGGCAATTACTTTTTCACACAGGGGCATTGGGTGTTGCATAACTTTGTTTATGAAATAAGTATTTAATTGTTGTTATTTGTTCATTCAGGTTCCCTTTATCTAATATTAGGTTTTGGTTGAAGATCCGATAACATTCAGTATCAAAAATATGCAAAAGTAGAGAAAATTAGAAAGGGGGCAAATACTTCACAGCACTGTATGCAAACATAGTTTGGAAATATGCACTGGTGTTTGAATGATGGCCCCTATCAACTCTGGATGACTTCTTTACAATACAGTACACTACATTATACTGTACTTTGTCCATTAGTTACAATGAACTGTCACGATTCTCTAAAGCAGAACCCAGAAGCAGACCAGGACAAGTTGAGTAGAACGAAGGTGAGTATTTATTTACAGACTCAAATGTGGAAGCAGAATAATCCAGGAGACGGAGCGGGCAGCGGATGTGAGTTGGTGGGAGTGAATAGGCAGAGCCAATGGTGTCACAGAAGCCACCGACGACCAGGCAGGTGTGGGGTGAATGTTCCGGGAGAATGATTGTAGACAGAGTAAACAGAGTTGAGTACACGGCAAGCAAAAAGTACAGAACAACAAAACTAACTCTAGTAAACTTGAGGCTGATACGCTGACACAACATACTGTTCATGGCTAACGATCCGGCAGGGAATGGATGTCAGGTCAGAGCTTATGAAGTGGAGAGGTGATGATCAGGACCAGGTGTGCAGATAGCTGATGAGATGCAGGTGCGGGTAATAGAGAGATCTCCCGCCTAGCTTCGTCGCCTGGCAACCAGACAGGGTGCGTTCAGGAACCTCAGGAAACAGACTCCAGAACAGAAAACAGGCAACACAGGTAGAGGATTCATGACAGTACCCCCCCCTCCGACGAACGCCACTGGGCGGACTACCCGGAGCGCCAGGATGGAGGCGGTAGAAGTCACGAAGGAGGTCAGCATCAAGGATCTGACGCCGAGGAATCCAACTCCTCTCCTCAGGACCATACCCCTCCCAGTCCACGAGATACTGGAAACCCCGACCCTGCCGTCTGGAATCCATGATGTGGTGCACCGTGTAGACAGGACCACTTCCGATCATCCGAGGAGGAGGCGGAGGGGGCAACAGAGGACTGAGGAGAACAGGCTTCAGGCAGGAGACATGAAAGGTGGGATGGACTCTGAGCGTTCTAGGCAACTTGAGTCGAACCACAACAGGATTAATCACTCTCTCCACCACAAACGGACCAATGAACTTCGGTGACAGTTTCTTCGACTCAGTCCGCAGAGGAAGATCCCGTGTAGCCTACCAGACCTTATCTCCGATGGCATAAGCGGGGGCTGGAATACGGCGACGATTCGCCTGGAGCTGATACCGGTCAGAAACTCTAAGGAGGGCCTTTCTGGCCCGATGCAAGGTCCGGTGGCAACGACGAATGTGGGCCTGAACAGAGGGAACCGAGAGATCCTTCTCCTGAGAAGGAAACGAGGGAGGTTGGTAGCCGTACAGGCACTGGAAGGGAGACATCCCAGTGGGGGATGTAGGGAGAGTATTGTGGGCATACTCGACCCATGGCAACTGAGAGACCTAAGAGGTGGGGTTGGAGGAGACAAGGCAGCGCAGCGTGGATTCCATCTTCTGGTTGGCTCTCTCCGCCTGAACATTAGATTGGGGGTGAAATCCAGATGTGAGACTGACTGTGGCTCCAATGGCCAAACAGAAGGATTTCCAGACAGCAGAGGTAAACTGAGGACCACGGTCGGAAACTATGTCACTGGGCAACACGTGGACCCTGAAAACCTCCCTAACCAGGATCTCGGATGTCTCAGAGGCAGAGGGAAGCTTGGAGATGGGCACAAAGTGGGCGAACTTGCTGAATCTGTCCACAATAGTCAGAATGACCGTGTTCCCCTCAAAAGAGGGCAACCCAGTGACAAAATCCAGGGCCAGATGCGACCATGGTCGCCGGGGAATAGGTAGGGGGTGAAGAAGTCCAGAGCTGGGCCGATTGGCACTCTTATTCTGCGCACAAACTGGACAGGCAGCAACAAACCTCCGGGTATCTTCTCCCATGGCAGGCCACCAAAATCGTCTGCGTAGTAACGCCATCGTCCGAGCCACGCCAGGGTGACAAGCCATCTTGCTGGCGTGGGACCATTGGAGGACAGCAGAACGGACCGACTCTGGCACAAACAACCGACCGGGTGGACCGTTACCGGGACCGGGCTGCGTCCGAAGGGCCGCCATAACCTCCTCCTCAATCCTCCACGTAACTGCTCCCACGATGAAGTTCCGGGGAAGAATCGTCTCAGTCTTGGTCCCACTCTCCTCCGTCTTGGAGAACATCCGGGACAGGGCGTCCGCCTTGCCGTTCTTAGACCCAGGTCGGAACGTCAGGGAAAAATTTAAGCGTCCAAAAAACAAAGCCCACCTTGCCTGACGGGAGTTGAGACGTCTAGCCGATTGCACGTAAGCAAGATTCTTGTGGTCAGTCCAGACAATAAACGGTTGCTCCGCCCCTCCAACCAGTGGCGCCACTCCTCCAAGGCAAGTTTCACCGCGAGAAGCTCCCAGTTACCCACATCGCAGTTCCTCTCCGTAGACGAAAGACGACGAGAGTAGAAGGCGCAGGGATGGAGTTTACCGTCAGTGGAGCTTCGCTGGGACAGGATGGCGCCAACCCCCACATCAGACACGTCCACTTCAATGACAAACTGACGGGCAGCGTCAGGTTGAGAGAGAATCGGGGCGTTGGTGAATCGAAATGCTCGGTCTGCCTCAGGATTCCAACTGAAGGTTCTGGTACTAGAAGTCAGGGCAGTTAATGGAGCGGCCACACGGCTGTAATCACGGATAAATCTACGATAGAAATTCGCAAACCCCAGAAACCTCTGGAGCTGCAATCTCGTACCAGGCTGGTCCCAATCCAGAACCGCTCTAACCTTCTCTTGATCCATCCTAATCTCTCCCCTGGAGATGATGTACCCGAGGAAGGATGTAGTGTGGGCGTGAAATTCACACTTCTCGGCCTTCACAAACAGGCGGTTCTCCAACAATCGCTGCAGAACCTGCTTGACATGCTGGACGTGGCTGGAAAGCTCCTTAGAGAAGATAAGAATGTCATCCAGGTACACAAACACAAAAAGACCGATCATATCTCTCAGGACGTCATTCACCATACTCTGGAACACTGCTGGAGCATTGGTCAGTCCAAACGGCATCACCTGATACTCGAAATGACCCATCGGTGTATTGAAACCAGTCAACCACTCGTCCCCCTCTCTGATCCGGACCAGATGATACGCATTGCGTAGATCCAGCTTAGTGAACACAGTAGCACCCTGTAAGGAGTCGAAAGCAGAGCTCATCAAGGGCAGGGGATACTTGTTCTCGACTGTAACATAATTCAACCCCCGATAATCAATACAAGGTCGAAGAGAGACATCCTTCTTACTCACAAAAAAGAATCCTGCCCCCAGGGGTGATGACGAGGGACAAATGAGACCAGCAGCTAGAGACTCCTTTATGTAGGTCTCCAAAGCTTCACGTTCAGGTCGGGAGATACTGTATAACCGTCCCTTGGGATAGGCAGCTCCAGGGAACAGGTTAATGGCACAATCATATGGTCGGTGGGGAGGAAGTGACAGAGCCTTCTGCTTACTGAACACTTCCCCCAAATCGTGATATGTTTCAGGAACCAGGGACAAATCTGGGGGGGTAGAATCAATGACCTGACTGGGAACAGAATGGGAACAGGCAGTCTTAAGGCAGTTAGCATGACATTCAATACTCCAACTAGTTACCTTGCCAGTCACCCAATCGAATGTGGGATTGTGTTCTCTCAGCCAGGGGTATCCAAGCACCAGAGGAACATGGGGAGAAGGCAGAATGAAGAAGGAGATAACCTCTGAATGGCATATCCCATAATAAAAAAAATAATGTTTATTTGAAAGAGTTAGCTGGCTAGCTTGTAAAGTGGTGAATTAAAGTAGCCTAACTTTTTCTATTTAGCTAGCTAAGTTAGCTAGGTAGCTAGCTAACAAATGTGCTCAAATTCTAATAATGTTTCAACTTTATTTATCTAGCCTATAGTTTATATCATATGACTTTGGCTTCATATATTTGAATTAAATAATCAATTATTGAAAATAACGTGCTTATTTGTAGGCTACTTCCAAGTTGGTTCAACCACCATCCTATTGCGTCGTCATGCTGGAATGAATTGGCAGTTGGTTTTTGAATCAGAATGGCAGTTACATTTTGAATTGACCAAAAAAGTCCATATAGAACCCCTTCTTTATCTAAGAGTGTATGCTTTTATTAAACACATTATTTCCTCTTGCTTCTAGATAGCATTTAGTTTGCAACAGCACAAGTTTGTATGAACCTTGTGGTTTGCCACTCAGACCTCGGAAACAATGTTTCAAAATATGAATTAGATCTTCCTCATGCCATAGTGAGCTAACGGTGTCGGACGTCAGCTAGCCATTTTTATGACCTCTCGAAATCATGCAGCATCATCATTAATATGGATATAAATGACAATGGAAAACATCTAAAACAAATTAAAAGGGATTGTTAGCTGTCATTTCAGAGTTTGATGTGACTGGGTTAGCTTTTGTTAGCTGTTGATTTCTAAAATCCCCATTACACTCTGGGGTAGGGATAGAACCCTCAAAGTTATTTTTCCTTCACTGGGTATACAGTGCCTTCAGAAAGTTTTCACACCCCTTGACTTTTCCCACATTTTGTTGTGTTACAGCCTGAATTAAAATTGATTAAATTGAGATTTTGTGTCACTGGCCTACACAAAATACCCCATAATGTCAAAGTAGAACTATGTTTTTAGAAATGTTTAGATATTTTATTAAAAATGAAAAGCTGAAATGTCATATGTCAATAAGTATTCAACCCCTTTGTTATGGCAATCCTAAATAAGTTCAGGAGTAAAAATGTGCTTAACAAGTCCCATAATAAGTTGAATGGACTCACTCTGTGTGCAATAATAGTGTTTAACATGATTTTTTAATGACTACCTCATCTCTGTACCCCACACATAAGTAGGTAACATAACTGTAAGGTCCCTCAGTCGAGCAGTGAATTTCAAACAGATTTAACCACAATGACCAGGGAGGTTTTCCAATGCCTCGCAAAGAATGGCACCTATTGGTAGATGGGTAAAAAACAACAACTGACATTTAATATGATTTTGAGCATGGTGAAGTTATTAATTACACTTTGGGTGGTGTATCAATACACCCAGTCACTAGAAAGATACAGGCCTCCCCCCTAACTCAGTTGCCGGAGAGGAAGGAAACCGCTCAGAGTTTTCACCATGAGGCCAATGGTGACTTTAAAACAGTTACAGAGTTGAATGGCTGTGATATGAGAAAACTGAGGATGGATCAACAACATTGTAGTTACTCCACAATACTAACCTAAATGACAGAATGAAAAGAAGGAAGCCTGTACAGAATAAAAATATTCCAAAACATACATCCTGTTTGCAATAAGGCGCTAAATAAAATGTTTGGGGCAAATCCAAGACAACACATCACAAAGTACCACTCTTCATATTTTCAAGCATGTTGGTGGCTGCATCATGTTATGGGAATGCCTGTCATCGGCAAGGACTAGTGAGTTTTTTTGGGTATAAAAATAAATGGAATAGAGCTAAGCACAGGCAAAATCCTAGAGGAAAACCTAGGTCAGTCTGCTTTCCAACAGACACACTGGGAGACAAATTCACCTTTCAGCAGGACAATAACCTAAAACACAAGGCCAAATATACACTGGAGTTGCTTACCAAGACGACAATCCTGAGTGGCCTAGTTACAGTTTTGACTTAAATCGGCTTAAAAATCTATGGCAAGACTTGAAAATGGCTGTCTAACAATGATCAACAACCGACTTGACAGAGCTTGAAGAATTTAAAAAAGAATAATGTGCAAATATTGTACATCCAGGTGTGCAAAGCTCTTAGAGACTTACCCAGAAAGACTCACAGCTGTAATCACTGCCAAAGGTGATTCTAACATGTGGTGTGAATACTCATTGAAATTAGATATTTCTGTATTTTATTTGCAATACATTTGCAAAAATGTTTAAAACATGATTTCACTTTGTCATTACAGGGTATTGTGTGTAGATGGGTGATCAAAAAATCTAGCTAATACATTTTTGAATTCAGGCTGTAACACAACAAAATGTGGAATACGTCAAGGGGTATGAATACTTTCTGAAAGTATATATAACACTTTTTTTTAGGAAAGGGTTTTTTAATCTCATCCAAAGAACCAAACGTTTCAATAGAGAACCTCAAATAACCATTTTTTTCTACAAGTGTATATGCCCACACCATTCCAACTCAGAAAAGCACATTTTTAACATACTTAATTACCACTTTTTGGAAGGAAAACTATTTCACTCATATTGTAATTAATTATAGGTCATATTTCATAGAAACACTGCACAGTTACTTTAAAATGCTTGCTAATCCACAGAATAGAAAAACAAACCGAAATGTAAATGTTGTCAGTGTTTGTTTGTATTTTTGTTTGTTCCAGGCATCAGGACCTGACCATCCTAAAGTCCACGCTGTTCTAGGAGGGGTGGACCCAGGTGTAGATTCTGTGGCTTCAACACTGAGTTACGCCTACTTCCTCAACCAGGTAATGTGTGGGGACATGTTCACGTGTGCATGGTATTTATGTACAGTTGAAGTTGGAAGTTTACATACACTTAGGTTGGAGTCATTAAAACTTGTTTTTCAACCACTCCACAAATGTCTTGTTAACAAACTATAGTTTTGGCAAGTCGGTTAGGACATCTACTTTGTGCATGACACAAGTAATTTTTCCAACAATTGTTTACAGACAATTATTTCACTTATAATTCACTGTATCACAATTCCAGTGAGTCAGAAGTTTACATACTTTACAGAAGTTGACTGTGCCTTTAAACAGCTTGGAAAATTCCAGAAAATGATGTCATGGCATTAGAAGCTTCTGATAGGCTAATTGACATCATTTGAGTCAATTGGAGGTGTACCTATGGATGTATTTCAAGGCCTAACTTCAAACTCAGTCCCTCTTTGCTTGACATCATAGGAAAATCAAAAGAAATCAGCCAAGACCTCAGAAAAAAATGTGTAGACCTCCACAAGTCTGGTTCATCCTTGGGAGCAATTTCCAAAAGCCTGAAGGTACCACGTTCATCTGTACAAACAATAGTACGCAAGTATAAACACCATGGGACCACGCAGCCGTCATACCGCTCAGGAAAGAGACGCGTTCTGTCTCCTAGAGATGAACGTACTTTGGTGCGAAAAGTGCAAATCAATCCCAAAACAACAGCAAAGGACCTTGTGAAGATGCTGGAGGAAACGGGTACAAAAGTATCTATATCCACAGTAAAACGAGACCACCTATACTCCACACACAGAGACGCATACAAAGCTCTCCCTCGCCCTCCCTTTGGCAAATCTGACCATAACTCTATCCTCCTGATTCCTGCTTATAAGCAAAAACTAAAGCAGGAAGCACCAGTGACTCGGTTAATAAAAAACGGGTCAGATGACGCAGATGCTAAGCTACAGGACTGTTTTGCTAGCACAGACTGGAACATGTTCCGCGATTCTTCAGATAGCATTGAGGAGTACACCACATCAGTCACTGGCTTCATCAATAAGTGCATCGATGACGTCGTCCCCACAGTGACCGTACGTACATACCCCAACCAGAAGCCATGGATTACAGGCAACATCCGCACTGAGCTAAAGTGTAGAGCTGCAGCTTTCAAGGAGCGGGACTCTAATCCGGACGCTATGCCCTCAGACGAACCATCAAACATGCAAAGAGTCAATACAGGACTAAGATTGAATCGTACTACACCGGTTGTGACGCTCGTCGGATGTGGCAGGGCTTGAAAACTATTACGACTACAAAGGGAAGCACAGCCGCGAGCTGCCCAGTGACACAAGACTTCCAGACGACCTAAACCACTTCTATGCTCGCTTCGAGGCAAGCAACACTGAAGCATGCATGAGAGCACCAGCTGTTCCGGATGACTATGTGATCACGCTCTCCGTAGCCAATGTGAGTAAGACTTTTAAGCAGTTCAACATTCACAAGGCCGCAGGGCCAGACGGATTACCAGGACGTGTACTCCGAGCATGTGCTGACCAACTGGCAAGTGTCTTCACTGACATTTTCAACATGTCCCTGACTGAGTCTGTAATACCAACATGTTTCAAGCAGACCACCATAGTCCCCGTGCCCAAGGACACTAAGATAACCTGCCTAAATGACTACCGACCCGTAGCACTGACGTCTGTAGCCATGAAGTGCTTTGAAAGGCTGGTCATGGCTCACATCAACACCATTATCTCAGAAACCCTAGACCCACTCCAATTTGCATACCGCCCCAACAGATCCACAGATGATGCAATCTCTATTGCACTCCACACTGCCCTTTCCCACCTGGACAAGAGGAACACCTACGTGAGATTCATTGACTACAGCTCAGCATTCAACACCATAGTGCCCTCAAAGCTCATCACTAAGATAAGGATCCTGGGACTAAACACCTCCCTCTGCAACTGGATCCTGGACTTCCTGATGGGCCGCCCCCAGGTGTTAAGGGTAGGTAACAACACATCTGCCACACTGATCCTCAACACAGGGGCCCCTCAGGGGTGCGTGCTCAGTCCCCTCCTGTACTCCCTGTTCACCCATGACTGCATGGCCAGGCACGACTCCAACACCATCATTAAGTTTGGAGACGACACAACAGTGGTAGGCCTGATCACCGACAACGATGCGACAGCCTATAGAGAGGAGGTCAGAGACCTGGCCGTGTAGTGCCAGGATAACAACCTCTCCCTCAACGTGACCAAGACAAAGGAGATGATTGTGGACTACAGGAAAAAAAGGGAACTGAGCACGCCCCCATTCCCATCGACGGGGCTGTAGTGGAACTGGTTGAGAGCTTCAAGTTCCTTGGTGTCCACATCACCAACAAACTATCATGGTCCAAACACACCAAGACAGTTGTGAAGAGGGCACGACAAAGCCTATTCCCCCTCAGGAGACTGAAAAGATTTGGCATGGGTCCTCAGATCCTCAAAAAATTCTACAGCTGCACCATCGAGAGCATCCTGACTGGTTGCATCACCGCCTGGTATGGCAACTGCTCGGCCTCCGACCGCAAGGCATTACAGAGGGTAGTGCGTACGGCCCAGTACATCACTGGGGCCAAGCTTCCTGCCATCCAGGATGTCTATACCAGGCGGTGTCAGAGGAAGGCCCTCAAAATTGTCAAAGACTCCAGCCACCCTAGTCATAGACTGTTCTCTCTGCTACCGCACGCCAAGCGGTACCGGAGTGCCAAGTCTAGGTCCAAAAGACTTCTCAACAGATGCTACCCCCAAGCCACAAGACTCCTGAACAGCTAATCATGGCTAACCGGACTATTTGCACTGCCCCCCCACCCCATCTTTTTACGCTGCTGCTACTCTGTTAATTATTTATGCATAGTCACTTTAACTCTACCCACATGTACATATTACCTCAACTACCTCAACTAGCCGGTGCCCCCGCACATTGACTCTGCACCGGTACCCCCCTGTGTATATATAGCCTCCCTACTGTTATTTTATTTAACTTCTGCTCTTTTTTTCTCAACACTTTTTTGTTGTTGTTGTTTTATTTTACTTTTTTATTAAAAACATGAATGCATTGTTGGTTAAGGGCTGTAAGTAAGCATTTCACTGTAATGTCTACACCTGTTGTATTCGGCGCATGTAGCCAATTTGATTTGATTTGATTATATCGACATAACCTGAAAGGCCACTCAGCAAGGAAGAAGCCACTGCTCAAAAACCGCCAATGAAAAAGCCAGAATACGGTTTGCAACTGCACATGGGGACAAAGATTGTACTTTTTGGAGAAATGTCCTCTGATCTGATGAAACAAAAATAGAACTGTTTGGCCATAATGACCATCGTTATGTTTGGAGGGAAAAAGGGGTAGCTTGCAAGCAGAAGAACACCATCCCAACCGTGAAGCACGGGGGTGGTAGCATCATGCTGTGGGGGTGCTTTGCTGCAGGAGGGACTGGTGCACTTCACAAAATAGATGGCATCATGAGGAAGGAAAATTATATGGATATATTGAAGCAACATCTCAAGACATCAGTCAGGAAGTTAAAGCTTGGTCGCAAATGGGTCTCCCAAATGGACAATGACCCCAAGCATACTTCCAAAGTTGTGCCAAAATGGCTTAAGGACAACAAAGTCAAGGTATTGGAGTTGCCATCACAAAGCCCTGACCTCAATCCTATAGAAAATGTGTGGGCAGAACTGAAAAAAAGTGTGCGAGCAAGGAGGCCTACAAACCTGACTCAGTTACACCAGCTCTGTCAGGAGGAATGGGCAAAAATTCACCCAACTTATTGTGGGTAGCTTGTGGAAGGCTACCCGAAACGTTTGACCCATGTTAAACAATTTAAAGGCAATGACACCAAATAATAATTGAGTGTATGTAAACTTCTGACCCACTGGGAATGTGATGAAAGAAATAAAAGCTGAAATAAATCATTCTCTCTACTATTATTCTGACATTTCACATTCTTAAAATAAAGTGGTGATCCTAACTGACCTAAGACAGGGAGTTTTTACTAGGATTAAATGTCAGGAATTGTGAAAAACTGAGTTTAAATGTATTTGGCTAAGGTGTATGTAAACTTCCGACTTCAACTGTATGTGATTTGTGTGTGTTTTTGCGTGTGTGTGTATTGTAGTCTTTGTGTACTTGTTTATGTGTTTGAGGTTGAGTTTAAGTTTAAGTAATAATAATAATAATATGCCAGTTAGCAGACGCTTTTATCCAAAGCGATTTACAGTCATGCGTGCATACATATTTTTTTTTTTGTGTATGGGTGGTCCCGGGGATCGAACCCACTACCTTGGCGTTACAAGCGCGGTGCTCTACCAGCTGAGCTACAGTGTATCTTTGTGTCTTGTATTTGTACTTTCTCTGTGTGTGTGTGTGTGTGTGTGTGTGTGTGTGTGTGTGTGTGTGTCTCTCAGAAGGAGCGATCGGACTGTGTGTGTGTCCCGGTCCTGTGTGGTCAGGGATGTGATGTGGGGTTGCCGGGGGAGACAGTGCGGTACCTTAAGAGGGTGAGGGTGTGTGAGTCTGCTCTGCTGTGGAGAGACGACATCAACCTACTGCAGCTCCACCACAGAGGAAAACTCTCCCTCACTTTGATGAGGGACGATGTGCTCAACAGGTACACGCAAATGCACATACACACACACATACACACACACGCGCACACACACAGAATTGATGGGATAAATCATTTGGTTGATATTTTGCGTGTGTTTGTACATTTGGGTGTCTGTATTGTCTGATGTGTGTATTTAGATGGTATACTATGAAAGTGTGTATTTATTGTTTCAGACAGGCCCTGAGGGCTTTGTGCAGATGTAGTGTAATGATCCCATCCCCCTGTCTGATCCAGCTCCGACTATGAAGCTCTGGAGTCCAGCATCCTCCGAGTGGTCCATCACCACGAGCAACGGGCAGGAGAAGAGGGGGTGTTGTCCATGGTGATGGTGGTCGCCAGGGAGATTCTTCAAGAGGCAGCGGAGCAGATCTGTGCGCCGCTGGGGGAGCTCTTAGGAGGTGAGGGCCGATGGCGCCCTCCTGGGGGTAATGGGCCGATGCAGGACACACACAAAGACCCCCGATATGACTCGGTTAACACCCACCAGGAGAGAGGGTGTGTGAGTGTGTGTGCATGGAGGAGGGATGGGACTGAAGAGTAACAAGTCATGACATCTAGACAGAAAGAGAATAGAAGAAAGAGTTTCAGAATGTGTAAATGTGCGTCTGCCCGTGTGTGTGTTTTTTCCGTCCCCTCTGGGTTTTTTGTGTTTGACACTTTAAACACACCTTTATGATTCACTACCTCTGACATGGCAGGTGTGTGCGTGCGTGCATGCTTGAGTGCATGGTGTGTATGTGACTGTGTAAGTGCATGTGTGTGTGTGTGTTATTCCCCCTGCCAATAAATCAGTCAAACAAGCAACCAAGCAAGCAATCTTGTTAGAGAGGTTAATGACCGATTTTTGTTCTCCATTGCATATCCTGCTTATATGCATTGCAGGGCCCTATGTCTTAGCTGTGATTTACCGGATAGTGTGTGTATGTATGTATGTGTGTGTGTGTGTGTGTGTGTGTATGTGTGCTGTGGAGAGGAGAACAACTGCCCCTTCTCATTGAAGCCATGAAGTTCAAGGCCGACCGGGGTACTGCAGGCTGTTGTTTTCAGAAAGCAGGATCCCCAATTATAGTGAATGGGAAAATGGCATTCTTCTAGGGCAATATTTGTTTAAATAAATAAAAATGTATGTCCTTGAACCGATTTTTTTAAAATCGCACACAGAAGAAGTTATTAGGATAATTTAGTTGCTACCGGCAGCCTGGAGTATCCCGGTCAGCCTTCAACTTGAGATACTCAATGAGAAGAGGCAGTACTGAGCTAGTCTGCAACGTCACTTCCCCGAGTAGCTCAAACTGCGCATGTTATGTCTTGAGAATCCCTCGCATGAGACGCCATCTTAGCAAGCTAAAACCGACTTCCTGTGCTTCAAATGTGCCATTGAGTCTTCACATAGGAATGAATGGTGTGACGTCATCGATGGCTTTGTCCATTCATATACAGTCAATGGTGCTGTGTTTATGGAGCACAGTACCACCCAACAGCTCCTGAGCGTGATTAATTGAACTGATGTCACTGACATCACTTTGTGAGAGTACCTCTGTATGATATGATGGTCTTGATGCAGTGTCCCTGAGATATTTGCAGCCTGTACATTTTTCCTCCAGGTCGTTTCAGGGCCATTTACAAACATAATAGGATGGAATGGTCTAATATTACACCAATGACTGAATATCAGTTTGTTTTTGATGTAGCCGGTTTTTGTTTTCTCAGAGGCCCTGCGGCTGCAGTCAGAGGGGATGTGGATCAAAGATGGCCACCGCTCGGTGGACCTGGAGGAGCTGCTGAGGGCATTGGAAGAGAGGAGCAGCATCTCACCCTATGATGTCACAACCGGTCCTAACGCTGGCGAGGCCCAGCTTCAAGGTTTGTGTTTACAGCTGGCTGGATTGTGGCTATTCGAGTAGTGTAATGTAATCTACATTACATAGTGTAATGTGTCTGTCTGTGTGTCTGTCTGTCCGTCCGTCCGTATGTCTGTCTGTGTGAGGCGATGTAACTCATGAAGTGGAGAATTTAATTGGAATTAGGCTGTTTGGGAAATTGTAAAATATTTAGTTGAAATTGAATTAGAATTCAGAATTGAATTAAACTTGAATTCAATGACATGTACTTTGTATACACTGAGTGTACTAAACATTAGGAACACCTGCTCTTTCCATGACTGTCAATGCTGAGGTTTATGCGGCGCTGAAGTCAGGCGCAGGACACAGAGGATCAGTAACGACTACTTTACTTTCCAAAGTAAAATACGCACAAAACAAAAGCCTCCAAACACAAGAGGAGAAATGTACGCGGAGTGCGTAATAAACAAGATGGTCAATGCCGAACATACATACAAGAGACGCGGACAATAACACACAAAGGCAAACATAAAACAAGGGAACTTATATGGTACATAATCAATACAGAATACGAAACAGGTGTACCAACTAGACAATACAAGACAAACATCGAAACATCGAGCGGCAGTAGCTAGTACTCCGGGGACGACGAACGCCGAAGCCTGCCCGAGCAAGGAGGAGGAGCAGCCTCGGCGGCATCCGTGACAGTACCCCCCCTTGACGCGCGGCTCCAGCCGTGCGCCGACCCCGGCCTCGGGGACAGCCAGGAGGACGCGGAGCAGGGCGCGTGGGATGACTCCGGTGGAACTCCGTCAGGAGGGAAGGATCTAAAATGTCCCTCCTAGGCACCCAGCACCGTTCCTCCGGACCGTACCCCTCCCACTCCACGAGATACTGCAGACCCCCCATCCGACGTCTCGAATCCACGATGGACCAGACTGAGTACGCCGGAGCCCCCTCTATGTCCAGTGGGGGCGGAGGAGTCTCCCGTATCTCATTGTCCTGGAGTGGACCAGCTACCACCGGCCTGAGGAGAGACACATGGAACGAGGGGTAATCATGAGGCAGTTGTAACCTGTAACATACCTCGTTCAATCTCCTCAGGACTTTAAATGGCCCCACAAACCGCCGACCCAGCTTCCGGCAGGGCAGGCGACGGGGCAGGTTTCGAGTCGAGAGCCAGACTCGATCTCCAGGTGCGTACACAGGACCCTCACTGCGGTGGAGATCGGCGCTCGCCTTCTGCCTACGGATAGCCCGCTGCAGATGTACATGCGCAGCGTTCCATGTCTCCTCCGAGCGCCGAAACCACTCATCCACCGCAGGAGCCTCGATCTGGCTCTGATGCCATGGTGCCAGAACCGGCTGATACCCCAACACACACTGGAAAGGGGTCAGATTCGTAGAGGAATGGCGAAGGGAGTTCTGGGCGATCTCTGCCCAGGGGATATACCCCGACCACTCCTCCTGCTGGTCCTGGCAATAAGATCTCAGAAACCTACCCACATCCTGGTTCACTCTCTCCACCTGCCCATTACTCTCAGGGTGGAAACCCGAGGTAAGGTTAACCGAGACCCCCAAGTGTTCCATGAACGCCCTCCAGACTCTAGAGGTGAATTGGGGACCCCGATCAGACACTATATCCTCGGGTACCCCGTAGTGCCGGAAGACGTGGGTAAACAAAGCCTCAGCAGTCTGTAGGGCAGTAGGGAGACCCGGCATTGGGATGAGGCGACAGGCCTTAGAGAACCGATCCACAACGACCAGAATAGTGGTATTCCCCTGGGAAGGGGGAAGGTCCGTGACAAAGTCTACGGATAGGTGAGACCACGGCCGTTGTGGAACGGGTAGGGGTTGTAACTTCCCCCTGGGCAGGTGTCTAGGCGCCTAACACTGAGCGCACACCGAGCAGGAGGAGACATAAACCCTCACGTCCTTAGCCAATGTTGGCCACCAGTACTTTTCACTAAGGCAGTGCACTGTCCGGCCAATACCAGGATGTCCAGAGGAGGGTGACGTATGAGCCCAATAAATGAGACGATCACGAATCTCGAGCGGAACGTACGTCCGCCCCGCTGGACACTCTGGAGGAGTAGGGTCGGTACGTAACGCCCGCTCGATTTCCGCATCGACCTCCCACACCACCGGTGCCACCAGACAAGACTCTGGCAGTATGGGAGTGGGCTCAATGGACCTCTCCTCTGTGTCATATCGCCGGGACAGGGCTTCTGCCTTAACGTTCTGGGACCCTGGGATGTAAGTGAGCTTAAAAACAAACCGTGCCAGAAACATGGCCAACCTAGCCTGACGAGGGTTCAGTCTCCTAGCTTCCCGGATGTACTCCAGGTTACGATGGTCAGTCAGAATGAGAAAAGGGTGTTGAGCCCCCTCAAGCCAATGCCTCCACACCTTTAGGGCTTGAACCACGGCTAGCAGCTCCCTGTCCCCCACGTCATAATTACGTTCCGCCGGGCTGAGCTTCTTCGAGTAAAAAGTGCAGGGCCGGAGTTTAGGAGGCGTGCCTGAGCGTTGTGACAGTACAGCCCCAATACCGGCCTCTGACGCGTCCACCTCCACCTGGAACGCTAAAGCGGGGTCCGGATGCGCCAGCACCGGAACCGAGGTGAACAGGTCCTTCAGTTGTCCAAACGCCCTGTCCGCCTCAACCGACCACTGCAAACGCACCGGGCCCCCCTTCAGCAGGGAGGTGATGAGAGCTGCTACCTGTCCAAAACCCCGGATAAACCTCCGGTAGTAATTGGCAAAACCCAAAAACCGCTGCACCTCCTTAACCGTGGTTGGAGTCTTCCAATTACGCACGGCTGAAACGCGGTCAATCTCCATCTCCACCCCTGACGCGGACAACCGATGGCCCAGGAAGGAGATGGACTCCTGGAAAAACAGACATTTCTCTGCCTTGACATACAAGTCATGCTCCAACAGCCTACCCAACACTCGACGCACCAGGGCTACATGCTCGGCTCGTGTAGAAGAGTAAACTAGAATGTCGTCAATATACACCACTACACCCTGCCCATGCAAATCCCGGAAGATCTCGTCCACAAAGGATTGGAAGACTGAAGGAGCATTCATTAACCCGTATGGCATGACGAGATACTCATAGTGACCCGAGGTGGTACTAAATGCTGTCTTCCATTCATCTCCCTCCCTAATGCGCACCAAGTTGTAGGCGCTCCTGAGATCCAGTTTTGTGAAGAAACGCGCTCCGTGTAATGATTCCGTCATACTCGCAAACAGAGGGAGAGGATAACTGTATTTCACAGTGATCTGATTGAGACTACGGTAATCAATACACGGGCGCAACCCTCCATCCTTCTTCTTCACAAAAAATAAACTAGAGGACGCAGGAGAAGTGGAGGGCCGTATATATCCCTGTCTCAGAGACTCGGCTATGTATGTCTCCATAGCCGCCGTCTCCTCTTGAGACAGAGGATACACATGACTACGCGGAAGTGCAGCACCTGCCTGGAGGTCTATCGCACAATCCCCCTGTCTATGAGGTGGCAATCGCGTCGCCCTCGTCTTACTGAACACGAGTGCCAAATCATCATACTCAGGAGGAATGTGCAGTGCGGGCATTTGGTTCGGACTTTCCACCGTGGTCGCCCCTACGGAAACACCTAGACACCGCCCGACACACTGGTCAGACCACTCCTTGAGAGCCCTCTGTTGCCACGAAATGGTGGGGTCGTGAGAGATTAACCAAGGAAGTCCCAGCACCACGGGATACGCAGGAGAGTCGATCAGATACAACTGAATGATCTCATCATGACCCCCCTGCGTCCTCATCTTTAGTGGCGCTGTGACCTCCCTAATCAACCCAGATCCCAACGGACGGCTATCTAGGGCATGAATAGGAAAGGGCACATCTACTGGTAGGAGGGGAATCCCTAACTTAACACAAAAATTACGATCAATAAAATTCCCAGCTGCGCCTGAATCGACTAGCGCCTTATGCTGGGAATGAGATGCAACCTGGGGAAATACTACTTGTATACACAGGTGAACAACAGAGAGCTCTGGGTGAGTTGGGCGCCTACTCACCTGGAATGACTCCCCAGTGCGTGACCTGTTGCCTCGATCCCCTGGAGACCCTCCCCAGCACCAAACCGCAGTGTGTCCTCTACGGCCACAGTTGGTGCAGAGGACGGCCTCCCTCCGGATCTCTCTCCTCCTCTCTCTAGCGCCAGCACCCCCGAGCTCCATAGGGCTCGGCTCGAAGGTGCTGGGGGATGGAATGGACGGCCCCAACTCCGGACGTCCGCGGGTAGCCAACAGGGTATCCAGACGGATCGACATGTCCACCAACTGATCGAAGTTTAGATTGGTGTCCCTGCAGGCCAACTCTCGTCGAACGTCCTCTGGTAGGCTGCACCGATAGTGGTCGATAAGGGCCCTCTCATTCCACCCCGCCTCCGCCGCTAGAGTCCGGAAGTCCAGGGCGAACTCTTGTGCGCTCCTCTTCCCCTGTCGGAGGTGGAACAGACGCTCCCCCGCCGCTTTACCCTCTGGGGGATGATCGAAAACAGCCCTGAAGCGGCGGGAGAACTCCGAGTAGCTGATGGTGGCAGCGTCTATTCCCCTCCATTCGGCATTGGCCCACTCCAAAGCCTTGCCGGATAGACAGGAGATGAGGGCGGAAACGCTCTCGTATCCCGAGGGCGCCGGGTGTATGGTTGCCAGGTAGAGTTCCACTTGAAGTAGGAAACCCTGACACCCGGCTGCGGTGCCATCATATGCCCTCGGGAGCGAGAGCCGAATCCCACTGGACTCCGGAGATGGTACGATGGGGCTGGCCGATGGTGGTGGTAATGTAGGAGGAGGTGTGGGCAAGCCTCCTCTTTCCCATCGGCGCAGGGTGTCCATCACGTCTTGCATGGCGGAGCCGAGTCTATGGATCATGGCGTCCTGGCTGCTGACCCGATCCTCCAGTGACTCAGTCACCGCCGCTGCTCCTGCTGACTCCATGGGTGGTGTGTTATTCTGTCAGTGCTGAGGTGTATGCGGCGGTGAAGTCAGGCGCAGGACACAGAGGATCAGTAACGACTACTTTACTTTCCAAAGTAAAATACGCACAAAACAAAAGCCTCCAAACACAAGAGGAGAAATGTACGCGGAGTGCGTAATAAACAAGATGGTCAATGCCGAACATACATACAAGAGACGTGGACAATAATACACAAAGGCAACCCTAGCAAGGGTCCGTGACAATGACATAGACTGACCAGGTGAATCCAGGTGCAAGCTATGATCCCTTATTGATGTCCCTTGTTAAAGCCACTTCAATCAGTGTAGATGAAGGGGAGGAGACTGATTTTAAAGAAGGATTTTTAAGCCTTTAGACATTTGAGTCATGAATTGTTTATGTGTGCCATTCAGAGGGTGAATTGGCAAGACAAAAGATTTAAGTGCCGTTAAACAGGGTATGGTAGTAGGTGCCAGGAACACCAGTTTGAGTGTGTCAAGAACTGCAACGCTGCTGGGTTTTACACGCTCAACAGTTTCCTGTGTGTATCAAGAATGGTCCACCACCCAAAGGACATCCAGCCAACTTGACACAACTGTGGGAAGCATTGGAGTCAACATGGGCCAGCATCCCTGTGGAATGCTTTCAACACCATGTAGAGTCCATTGTATCTATATTATAGCTGCCTGTGCTTAAACAGTGACATTACACGTACAGTATAGTTCTAATTAATATTAGGTGGCTTCAATTACTATTTACCTCTTCCAAACGTGTACTCCCATTGGTGAATTGTGTGTGTGTGTGTGTGTGTGTGTGTGTGTCCTCATTGCAGGATAATATTGAATTAAATTAAATTAGTGGTATTACAGGGAGCAGACGTTTGTTGGAATTTGTGGAATTGACCCCGAACCCTGCAATCTATACATTATTTGTATGTGTGTGTATGTGTGTGTGTGTGTGTTTGTCTGTGTGTGTGTGACAGGTATGGATATAGAGCAGATGTTTCTGAAGGAGCTGAAGGAGTTCTCTGATGAGGAGCTGACAATGTCTTTCACCACGGTGCCAGTAGATCTGGAGGTAAGATCAAAGGTCATTAGCAAAACAAAACTAGAAATGGAAAATCAACTCATTTCTTTGGTTAGACTGATATAGTTATTTTGGGTTCACAGTAAATTGTGTAATAAAATGTAATGCAAACAATGCTCTAATCCAACTTGACTGGCCAATCGAAGGAGTCAGAAGAAACGAGTTGTAGCTATATATAGTGCTTTAAAATAGAACTGATGACACAAGAAAGAAGTCAAAACTTTCATTTGGTATCAGGTAGAACATTTCAGCATTTCTTCCCCCATTGACTTAATCCTAAACTTTTTATGACAACTTTTAATGACACAGACTTTTGCATTTTTATGCATTGAGATGTTATGGTAATAGAAGCCTAAATACATGTGTCACAGCCAGGTGCACCACACTGGGCTCTGCATTTTAAACCCCTACCTGTCCAAACCCTTCCACTTCTTACTGTGGAAACTAAAAGCCACAAGGGAGCAAGGCTTGAGACCAACAGACACACTCTCTCTCTCTCTCTCTCTCTCTCTCTCTCTCTCTCTCTCTCTCTCTCTCTCTCTCTCTCTCTCTCTCTCTCTCTCTCTCTCTCTCTCTCTCTCTCTCTCTCTCTCTCTCTCTCTCTCTCTCTCTCTCTCTCTCTCTCTCTCTCTCTCTCTCTCTCTCTCTCTCTCTCTCTCTCTCTCTCTCTCTCTCTCTCTCTCTCTCTCTCTCTCTCTCTCTCTCTCTCTCTCTCTCTCTCTCTCTCTCTCTCTCTCTCTCTCTCTCTCTCTCTCTCACAGAGGGTGCTTCCAGACACCCGCGTGCTTGTGCTTTTGTATCCCTCCCTGCCCTCTCCGCTGCAACTTCTAATGTGTCTCTCCAATTCATTTATTATTTCTTTATATCTTTTTCTTTTCCAAAGCCATTTTTCTCCCCTGCTGCCTGGCGTGCGATATTAGGGTATGTGTAAAATAAATGATGTCTATAGCTGTAGGGGTAGCTCTGCCTCCCCCGGAACTACCTACGTCTAAGGAACATTAAACATCATATCCTCGTTTAGCGAATAAATAACCATTCATTTGAATGGCTTTGTGCGCTGGACTTCTGTGCATATTTTACCAGCCCAAGGAGAGGGCCCATTAGGGACTTAATATAGAATAAATGGCCAGGGGCGGCAGTGGCGCCAGCGGACGCGCGACTCAGCAGCGTCATGGTGGGTTACTAATGACCTGCGAGGGCTCCAAATGAATCCGTTATATGCATGTCATTTGCAGTATGTATATATTTATATATTATTTTTTAATTGTGTTTGAGAAGAACAAAACGCTAAGCACATCATTTAGGTTTGCCTTAAATGCTTTTCAAAAACTAAATAAATTAGATTCAATTAGCCCATAATGGAGTGTGTGTGTGTGCGTATTCTTTAGTGTGTGTGTTTATCTTTGTGTGTGTGTGTGTGTGTGGGTGGGGGGGGTGGGTAAAGAGAGAGGGATTGGAGATTTTTATGAGTGCTGTGGAAGCGATTTGTAGCGCTGATTGTCTTGTTAGCACAAGAGTAAGCCCCAGAGTGTGTTGGGTATAAGTACTTATGTGGATAGATACATGGACAAAATACATCAGTCTGCCTGTATGGACTGCAGCAGTATGGAATAGAAGAGAATGAGAAGTAGAGGTTAGCGAGACGGATCTCAATCCATATGGAAGGCAGTTTCAATCCACCGTCTCTGCCTGGTAGATCTACATTAGTAATACATGATTATTATCATTCAGACATCTGTACACCTGTCACTGTGTCTGTGTCTCTGTCTGTAGGACTGCAACAGTGGATCAGTGTAGGTCACACTTTATTTGGATAGTCCCCTATAGATGATCGACAGATGCTCAAACTATCAACAAACTATCAACGGCAACTCTGTTGATGTGCAGCAGCTTGCTAGGGTTAGGTTAGGGTTAGGTTTGGAGTTACAAGGGTTAGGGTTAAGGTTGGGGTTAGGGTTAGGTTAGGGTAGAGTTAGGGCTAGTGGATAGTTAGTTGAAATGTTGTTCAGTTAGTTGAACATCTACTGAACATTTACAAACCATCTATTTGGGACTATCCAAATAAAGTGGTACCGTGTTTGTCTTTGTTTCGCTGTATTGCTGTGACTGGATGTTCGTCTCTGTGAATGTAGTCTCTGTGCTCCTCTGACTCGGTGTAAGCAAAGCGAGGTAATCAGCCCTAAGTGCCTCTAACTTTCACAAAAACCCATTTACCAAAACGGGAGCATTTATTTATTATTTAGCAAATTGACTTGTTGCTAATCTTCTTTGGTGGAAAAACAAACAGCGATTTCTCCCACTCTTCAGAGTGATTGAGCCATCTGGAGCACTCTCTCTCTCTCTCTCGCTCTCTCTCTCGCTCTCTCTCGCTCTCTCTCTCTCTCTCGCTCTCTCTCTCTCTCTCTCTCTCTCTCTCTCTCTTTCTCTCTTTTCCACTTTCTCTTCTGTAGTAATGAAGTTACTTGTATAAGTTACATTTCGATAACTTATACAAGTTTAATCCAGTTTAACCAAGTTCCAAGTTTTGTACAGTAGAAAGTGCCTAAACTTTCCTTCCTTACAGAAATATCCAAACAAAACCAGCTTCCATTATCCTACAAGTAATACTTAAAGCAGGGGTCATCAACCTTTTCTTGACCAGAGACCCCCCTCCCAGGCAAACCGGCGACCCAGGGACCCCATCATACATCATTCATATCAGGTGAATGATAATGGCAAGGAGAAGTAATCAACATCGTTTTTCATAATAATTATAACATAGGTTATTAACTAGAAAGGTAACTCCAAACACATTTTCGGTAAAAGCAGCTGTTTAGCTATTTAAACAAAGGTTAGCCATTTGTTGGCAGTAAAAAAAATCCAAGTCAAGAAAGAGAAGAAAATAAACTTTTTTTTGTTTGTTTAAACAATATTTTCACGGACCCCCTACAGTACCTCCGCGGACCCCCGGTTGAATACCCCTGACTAAAAAGATAGGACGGTGTCAAAATTATTGGCACCCCTAAAGATTCTTATAAATAAAATAAATCTCAGTTTAAGGAACTGTATTGTGGCCTTTCATGGCTTCCTGTTTCACTGGGGTATAAAAATTAGGTACACGAATGTAAAATCCCTTTTTCATCCATCACCATGGGAAAAGGCAAAGAGCTTGCAAACGAAAATAGACATGGTTGTTTACCTTGATAAATCATGCAATGGGTTAAAAAAAGAGAAATATACCACTTACCACTATTAGGGCAACACTTAAGAAGTTTAAAACCACTGGAACAGTGGTAAACTTGCCTGGTATTGGACACAAGTGTATCTTGTCCCCATGCACAGTGAGGAAGATAGTTCGGGAGGCAAAGAAAAATCCAAAGGCCAAAGTTGGAGAATTACAGAACTTGGTTGCATTTTAGGTTCACCAAGTCTCCAAATCTACAACTAGATGCCACCTCCATACCAATAGGCTCTTTGAAAGGGTTGTCAGTAAAAAGCCTTTATTAAGAGCAACCAACAAATATAAAAGCCTGGAGTTTGCTAAACAGCATTGGAACTTGGATTGGAACTTGTGCTGTGGTCAGATGACACGAAAATAGAGCTCTTTGGCCACACACACCAGTGGTGGGTTTGATGTCAAAAGAAGGATGCATATGCAGAAAATAACCCCATAGCTACTGTAAAATATGGTGGTGGATCTTTATGTTTTGCTTCTACTGGTCCTGGGGCCCTTGTTAAGGTCGATGGCATCATGAACTTTACCAAGTACCAGGACATTTTAGCCAAAAACCTGGTTGCCTCTGCCAGGAAGATGAAACTTCCAGCAAGACCATAACCCCATGCACACATCAAAATCCACAAAGAAATTGTTAATTGACCACAAAATCAACATTTTGCATTAGCCATCTCAATCTCTGGACTTGAACCCCATTAAAAACCTGTGGTTTGAATTGAAGAGGGCAGTCCATAAGCATAGACCAAAAGATGTCTACAATCTGGAAAGATTCTGTATGGAGGAATGGTCTAAGATCCTTCCGAATGTGTTCTCCAATCTCATAAAACATTTTAGTGAAAGTCTCAGTGCTGTTATCCTCGCAAGGGGAGGGTGCCAGAGTATTGAAAACATGGGTGCCAATAATGATGAAACCTATCTTTAAAAATATGTTTTTTTACTTCATAAACAAAATCTCTTTCTCTGAGCAATTATATTAGTATAAAATAATATAATGTCCACTTTTTTGATCATACAGTTTAGCTCAGTATATGATATATTTATTTTATATAGTCTTTTTACCTCATCTTTATCAAGGGTGGCAATAATTTTGGACCTGACTGTATGTGTCTGCCTTAGAATTTTAATACAAGCTAATACATGCCACATAGTTTTTCATTGTCAACAACGTGTTTATTTTTCATTGGTTAACATTTTAAAAGAAAATGCCTAAACAGAACAAATGGAAGGCTGACAAATATTAGGAGATGCAGGGTCTTGGTGTTTTCTGCTAAGCTAACGGCAAGCCCGGTAATTAGCCGCGGCAGATGAAGCGTTGGTTGGCGTCGGCGTGCTGGGGAGTTGATGAACTGTAGGAGAGATAGGAGCCTGCAGCCACGTGCATAGAGACGTTACCATATTCATGAGAGAGAGAGAGAGAGTGTGTGTGTGTGTGTTTGTGTAGACATGCCAGTTTGTTTGAATGTGAGTTAGAGATTTATTTTGTTGTGGTTTTACCTGCCATTTTAGCTGGATGCAAAGATTGTTTACAATGTTTGTGTTTGGGTTTTTTATGTCAGTGTTTGTGTTTGTGTTCCTGTGTATCATCATTGTGTTTGTCTGTGTTAGAGGGTATGGTAATGTTGTTTGTCATCCGTCTCCGAGCCCTCCTGTTTGTTTATGCCAGGCCAGTTTTACCCAGCACCCCTTGCAAATAATTATCAGTGCTAATTATGGGCCTGCAGTCACGGCGCTCTAAATGCCTTTCTGATGAGATGGGCTGAGGGATAGCAGGTGCAGGGTGGCCCTCCCAGGGACTAAGACTGAAGAGTAGGCCTCCTCTCTCTCTTCCTCCCTCTCCTCCTCTCTCTCCCTCCTTCCTCTCCTCCTCTCTCTCTTCCTCCCTCTCCTTCTCTCTCTCTTCCTCCCTCTCCTTCTCTCTCTCCCTCCCTCTCCTTCTCTCTCTCCCTCCTTCCTCTTCTCTCCTTTAGGTCAAGCAGGTGATGGTGTCAGTTTGGGACCCACACTTCTCTACCCCCCCAACAGACAGAGCCTCCAGGGCCCGGTTTCATGAAGCATCTCAGAGTAGGAGTGCTGATCTATGATAAATTGTCTTTTAGATGATAATGAATGTGATTTAATGGACAGGGGGGACTGGATCCTGGATCAGCTCTACTGCTCTGAGATGCTTTGTGAAATAGGGCCCAAGTTTCAAGTTTCAAGTTTTAATGTCGCATGCACAAGTACAGTGAAATGCCTTGCAAACTCAAAACCCAACAATGCAATAATCGATAACAATGTAATACTATAAAAAAAAGAGGAATAAGAAGGAATATGAAGAACACAATAAGTAAGTAAGCATACTTTATACAGGGTCAGTTCCAATACCATATTTACAATGTGCAGGGATACTGGAGTGATGGAGGTAGATACAGTGAGGGAAAAAAGTATTTGATCCCCTGCTGATTTTGTACGTTTGTCCACTGACAAAGACATGATCAGTCTATAATTTTAATGGTAGGTTTATTTGAACAGTGAGAGACAGAATAACAATAAAAAAAATCCAGAAAAACGCATGTCAAAAATGTTCTAAATTGATTTGCATTTTAATGAGGGAAATAAGTATTTGACCCCTCTGCAAAACATGACTTAGTACTTGGTGGCAAAACCCTTGTTGGCAATCACAGAGGTCAGACGTTTCTTGTAGTTGGCCACCAGGTTTGCACACATCTCAGGAGGGATTTTGTCCCACTCCTCTTTGGAGATCTTCTCCAAGTCATTAAGGTTTCGAGGCTGACGTTTGGCAACTCAAACCTTCAGCTCCCTCCACATATGTTCTATAGAATTAAGGTCTGGAGACTGGCTAGGCCACTCCAGGACCTTAATGTGCTTCTTCTTGAGCCACTCCTTTGTTGCTTTGGCCGTGTGTTTTGGGTCATTGTCATGCTGGAATACCCATCCACGACCCATTTTCAATGCCCTGGCTGAGGGAAGGAGGTTCTCACCCAAGATTTGACAGTACATGGCCCCGTCCATCGTCCCTTTGATGCAGTGAAGTTGTCCTGTCCCCTTAGCAGAAAAACACCCCCAAAGCATAATGTTTCCACCTCCATGTTTGACGGTGGGGATGGTGTTCTTGGGGTCATAGGCAGCATTCCTCCTCCTCCAAACACGGCGAGTTGAGGTGATGCCAAAGAGCTCCATTTTGGTCTCATCTGACCACAACACTTTCACCCAGTTCTCCTCTGAATCATTCAGATGTTCATTGGCAAACTTCAGACGGGCATGTATATGTGTTTTCTTGAGCAGGGGGACCTTGCGGGCGCTGCAGGATTTCAGTCCTTCATGGCGTAGTGTGTTACCAATTGTTTTCTTGGTGACTATGGTCCCAGCTGCCTTGAGATCATTAACAAGATCCTTCCGTGTAGTTCTGGGCTGATTCCTCACCGTTCTCATGATCATTGCAACTCCACGAGGTGAGATCTTGCATGGAGCCCCAGGCAGAGGGAGATTGACAGTTATTTTGTGTTTCTTCCATTTGCGAATAATCGCACCAACTGTTGTCACCTTCTCACCAAGCTGCTTGGCGATGGTCTTGTAGCCCATTCCAGCCTTGTGTAGGTCTATAATCTTGTCCCTGACATCCTTGGAGAGCTCTTTGGTCTTGGCCACGGTGGAGAGTTTGGAATCTGATTGATTGCTTCTGTGGACAGGTGTATTTTATACAGGTAACAAGCTGAGATTAGGAG
Source organism: Coregonus clupeaformis (assembly GCF_020615455.1). Taxonomy (NCBI): domain Eukaryota; kingdom Metazoa; phylum Chordata; class Actinopteri; order Salmoniformes; family Salmonidae; genus Coregonus; species Coregonus clupeaformis. The sequence continues at coordinate 21,323,481 of NC_059209.1, read as the reverse complement.
CACTCCCTTTAAGAGTGTGTTCCTAATCTCAGCTCGTTACCTGTATAAAAGACACCTGGGTGCCAGAAATCTTTCTGATTGAGAGGGGGTCAAATACTTATTTCCCTCATTAAAATTCAAATCAATTTATAACATTTTTGACATGCGTTTTTCTGGATTTTTTTGTTGTTATTCTGTCTCTCACTGTCCATTAAAATTATAGACGGATCATTTGTTTGTCAGTGGGCAAACGTACAAAATCAGCAGGGGATCAAATACTTTTTTCCCTCACTGTATGTATAGGGGTAAGGTGACTAGGAATCAGGATAAAAGATAAACAGAGTAGCAGCAGCTTGTATGTGAGTGGTTGTGCGTGTGTGTAGAGTCAGTATAAGTGTATGTGCATGTTATGTGTAAGTGGACAGATGATGGAGTGAGTGTTTGTATGAGTATGTAGGGCCCTGTGAGTGTGCATAGAGACAAAAACAATTAAATTAAAGGTCAATGACGATACAAGGTTAACTCAGATAGTCTGTGTAGCTATTTTGTTAGCTATTTATCAGTCTTAATGCTTGGGGATAGAAGCTGTTCAAGAGCCTGTTGGTGCCAGACTTGATGCACCGGTACCGCTTGCCGTGCGGAAGCAGAGAGAATAGTCTATGGCTTGGGTGGTTGGAGTCATTAACGTTTTTCCGGGCCTTCCATATAGATGTCCTGGATGGCAGGGAGCTTGGCCCCAGTGATGTACTGGGCTGTCCTCACCACCCTCTTTAGCGCCATGCGATCAAGGGCGGTGTTATTGCCATACCAGGCAGTGATGCAGCCAGTCAAAATGCTCTCAATGGTACAGCTGTAGAGCTTAAGGATTTTAGGGCCCATGCCAAACTTTTTAAACCTCCTGAGGGGGAAGAGGCGTTGTCGCGCCTTCTTCACGACTGTGCACGTTTGTTTGGACCATTTTAAGTCTTTAGTGATTTGGACACCGAGGAACTTGACGCTCTCGACCTGCTCCACTGCAGCCTCACGATCATCTCCTTGGTCTTATTGACGTTGAGGGAGAGGTTGTTGTTCTGGCACCACACTGCCAGGTCTCTGACCTCCTCCCTGTAGGCTGACTGGAGGCATTCTCACATAGGTATTCCTCTTATCTAGGTGGGTGAGGGCAGTATGGAGCGCAATTCAGATTGCGTCATCTATGGATCTGTTGGGGCGGTATGCAAATTGGAGTGTGTCTATTGGTGTCTGGGATGGTGGAGTTAATGTGTGCCATAACCAGCCTCTCAAAGCACTTCATGATTACAGAAGTGAGTGCTACAGGGCAGTAGTCATTGTGGGATAAAGCCTTAGAGTTATTGGGGACAGGAATGATGGTGGTCATCTTAAAAAATGTGGGGATTACAGACTGGGACAAGGAGAGGTTGAAAATGACAGTGAATATGCCTGCCAGCAGTTCTCCACATGCTCTGAGAACGCGCCCTGGAATACCGTTGGGCCCCGCAGTCTTGCGGGTGTTGACCTTTTTCACGTCGGCCTGGGAGAGCAAGATCACCCAATCCTCTGGGTAACCCTGTCCTTTAGTTAAGTGCCAACCTCTGTGTTAATCCAGGGCTTTTGATTGGGGAAGCAGTGAACCTTCACTGTGGGGACAACGTCGCCGATATATTTTCTAATGAAGCCGGTGACGGAGGTGGTTAACTCGTCAATGTTATCGGCGGAGCCTCGAAACATATTCCAATCAGTGCTAGCAAAGCAGTCCTGTAGCATAACCTCTGATTCTGGTGACCATTTCTCAATGGAGTGAGTCACGGGTACTTCCTGTTTGAGTTTCTGCTTGTAAACAGGAAGCAGGAGTACGGAGTCATGATCTGATTTGCCGAATGGTGGACGAAGGAGGGCCTTGTATGCTTGCTTGTGGGTAGAATAACAGTGATCAAGGACTTTATCACCCCTAGTGGCGTTGGAGACGTGTTGATAGAAGTTGGGCATCATGTGTCTTAGTGATGCGGAATTAAAATCGCCAGCAACCAGAAAAGCAGCCTCTGGATGTAGGTTTTCCTGCTTGTTTATAGCCTTGTACAGTTCGATAAGTGCCAGCTTGTTATTTTTCTTATCCTGAGGTGGAGTGTATACAACAGTCACAATAATAGCTGAAAACTTCCTCGGGAGGTAGAAGGGTTGGCATTTGACCATCAGGTATTCCAAGACGGGTGAACAGTGGGTCGACACTTCCACCGCGCTGGACTTAGCACACCAGTTGGAGTTGATGTAGAGGCAAACCCCTCCCCCCCTCAATTTCCCCGACTCCACTGTCCTGTCCGCCTGGTGAATGGAGAATCCATCGAGTGGGGTATCTTGTCCAAGAGCTGTTTCAGAAAAGCAAATAATATTGCAGTTTCGGCGGACATCCAGTATGGTGCCCTGTAAGGTCTGTGGATGACGAATCAGGAAGGAGTGCCCTGTCAGATCAGGCCTAATGTCAGAACCCATAACCAAATCTGGTGCTAGCTAGCTACTGTGTGAAAGTCTGTCACGAGAGATTAGATGAAGCCTGACCAGGACACCAGACACATCGGTCTTTGAAAAGACAAAAGGAGGGTAGTGAATTGCATAAGCACCCCATGCCTGCTTTAGAGATATGATATGGCCAATGGCTATACTTTTACTTTTAGTATATGCTTCCGTGTTTTAATGTATGTAAGTATGTAGTAACGGCTTGCTCACTAGACTCATCGTGCCGTTGTTTGAGACTTTGTTTGAGACCCTTTGAGTTGCTTTGGGCAAAAAGGCCCAAACAAAACAATGCATCTATAGATTCCAGCCCCAAATATTTTCCCTTGTTGGGTGAATCAAGGGCACGGAGCAGAATATGCGATAGACATTCGTGCATATGTCGTGTGTCAAACTTTTACCCCCCATCCCCCACCCCACCCCCACCCCCATCCAGTCTGTCTCCCAAAGTTCACAGATTTTCGGGTGGTGTCAGCTTGCACTCCAATTGGGCAAGGAAATGAACGTTGATTAATTCTTTGCCAGAGATGTTGTCGACAGCAGGAAATGTGTTTTGCTTTGACTGTGTTTGCATGGGAATTTACGCGCGCGGGGCGTGAGTTATGGAGCACAAGTTTATACCTAAGGCTATTCTGCATAATGATGGCAGGTTGGAGAACTTGGAGGAGCCACTAAAGACTCGCTACCTGTGGCGCAAACACAACTAGAGAGAGGGAGAGAGGGAGAGAGGGAGAGAGGGAGAGAGGGAGAGAGGGAGAGAGGGAGAGAGGGAGAGAGGGAGGGAGAGAGGGAGAGAGGGAGAGAGGGAGAGAGGGAGGGAGGGAGGGAGAGAGGGAGAGAGGGAGAGAGGGAGAGAGGGAGGGAGGGAGAGAGGGAGAGAGGGAGAGAGGGAGAGAGGGAGGGAGGGAGGGAGGGAGGGAGAGAGGGAGGGAGGGAGAGAGGGAGGGAGAGAGAGAGATGGATATAATAGACTAGAGAATAAAGGGAAGCTAAGAGGCAGAGAATCTGAGAAGAAGGAAGTGAGTTGAACATGGAGAAGGAACAAATTATCAAGAGAGAGAAAGAAAGAAAGGCATTAGCTATGTATGGCTTTACCTCCCATGTTCATCTTGTTAATCTAGTTACATTGACCAAAATATTCATTATTTACAATGATATATGATTAGTATTCAAGGGTTTTATTTAGACATCTTTGATCCTTTACATGAGTGGGGTGGGGTAAGGGGAGGAAAGCAAGAGGCTCATAAAGTAGTTTGAATAGGTGGAATAACTGGGAAGGTGGGAGTGAATCTTTATGGGGGAAGAGCTCTTTAGAAGTAACTCAGACGTAGATAGAAGTTTAGAAAGGACTCCCGAGTGGCGCAGCGGTCTAAGACACTGCACGCAGTGCTAGAGGCATCACTACAGACCCTGGTTTGATCCCGGGCTGTATCACAACTGGCTGTGATCGGGAGTCCCATAGGGCGGCGCACAATTGGCCCAGTGTTGTCCGGGTTAGGGGAGGGTTTGGCCGGGGGGGGGGCTTTACTTGACTCATCGTGCTCTAGTGACTCCTTGAGGTGGGCTGGGTGCCTGCAAGCTGACCTCGGTTGTCAGGTGAACGGTGTTTCCTCTGACACATTGGTGCGGCTGGCTTCTGGGTTAAGCATGACTTGACCTTCGCCTCCTGAGCCCGTTGGGGAATTGCAGCGATGAGAAAAATGCTTTATTGTTAAAACATTCTTAGCCTGTCTATCTATTGGTAACAGGGTTGACATGTTATGCTCGACGCGCTCAGTTTTCCACCACAAAACACCTGAAAATTGCCAAAAAGAGTAGAGCCGGCTCACCTGCGTTTACACAATGATTTGACTATTATATGTTCAATATTTTGAGCGTTCAGTTCACGTAACAGGGTTGATCTTCAAATGAGGGACAGATTTAAATTAATCACATGAAATAAATAATCATCTTCAGAAGTGACTTTGTCAAAGCAAGAACATAACTAGGGCTTTACAATGATGGTGAAAACATTGAGACATTTTGGGGTTATGTGTGTTAAAATCTTCCTAGAAGTCGGAAAAACATGACGAGGGACATATAAAAATGCAACTTTTTTATTCATATAAAACGTTTTATTTATAAATATATAATGTGTGTTCAGAGCACTTTATGTAATATAACAGGCTTTTAAATTTCAGTATTGGTGCACATTTTCTACTTAAAATATCAAAGTGAAATTGTAGCTGATGATTTGGGGATGTTGGGGGGCGGGCATGGGGGGGGATGTGGCTTGTAGTTGACTCGCGTTACAAACAAATGGTAGACAGACTGTGGCTCTGCGTGTTATCTGAAAGATTTGTGCTTCACTTTCTCTCTGTGTTTTCCTGTGTGTGTGTGTGTGTGTGTGTGTGTGTGTGTGTGTGTGTGTGTGTGTGTGTGTGTGTGTGTGTGTGTGCGTGTGACCAATGTGTGTGCACATATCGGTATCACTGTTTGTATAATTGTATTCATGAGTGGACTGTGGACATATAATATACAGTATGCGTGCGCACTTGTGCGTGTGCACGTGTGTGTTCATATAAAGTATGTGTTCGCGCATTTGTGTGTGTGTCCTTGGTGTGTGTGTGTGCTTTTGCCTGTGTGAGTGAGTGAATATGTGTGTTTTTAACAAAGCTGGGGAGGCCTCATTGCACTCATCAGGATATCGCTGGTAAAAAATGACTGTGTCGGCGGGGTGACAGTTGTGTGTGAGCAGATTGATGGGGCTCTCCCTGACAGTAGCCATATTGTGCATGTGGCCCTCATCCACGCAGGTTAATATTGACTCAGCCTGGGCAACACCATGCCTACAGCAGCCATCCATCAATACTACTGGGCCTTCGCACACCACACAGGCACAGGCACAGGCACGGACCACACAACTCATGACACACGCTCGCATACACACACACACTCTCAGGCGTGCACACACGCACTTGCACAAACACGCACACACACATATACATAAGCACACACACGCATATCTCTTATAGCCTATAGCCTTGAATGGTGTATACGAAGATGACAGAGATGCAAAGAGATAGGAGTCATTGATAAAACCCTGGACTTAGTATGCCAACCTCTTGTTATACATGTAGATATCCACCGTTGCCTCTGCACATGTGCATTAGCTAGTCACTTCCTATACTGTGTTACAATAGTTTTAAATAATTTTTATAAACTGCTTCCTGTGTCTCAGGACACATTATAACAGTCTCTCTCCAGTCTAAGTTGTAATGCCAGACTGAGTGAACAAGTTTCTTTACACATATCTTTCATGCAATTACAATATGCTTTTAAACAATACTTATTTAAACAATATTTGCTATTTTTCAAATTTCTAGTCAATTCATGTAATCTTTTTGTCTTTATATTTGATATGAAGTTGTGTTTTTTTATTTATTGACAATTTCCCTGTATTATTCAAAGTTATATTGACATGTAGTTTTTTCATTTTTTTCAGGGATGTTATCTAAAAGAATACAAGTATGTTAACTTGTACGCCATTGAAAAAACAAACAACCATCATACAACAAATGTAGTGATTAATCTCGCTATTTGTTTTAAACTGTAACACTTTCACACTTTTTTTCATAAACATTGTCTTAGAAATTAGGGATGCCATAGCGTTGTTGTTAATCATGGAAGAGAAAAAAAACATAGATGGAAAAAAACAAGCTTTCTTGACAAACAAAACCATTAATTAATGCAACTTTCTCTCCATCAATCACCGGGGCTGTCAGAGAATTACCATAATCTGGGAATGTTGGATGTGTTAAGAGCAAACAGTTAATTTCCAAACGATAAATCATAAAATGTCTCTTTACCCCTCTCTGTGCCCTGACGGCTTCGTCTCTCATCAAAATAGACAAAGGCATTCTTAAAAACACTTTTGACTCGATGCACAAAATGAGACGGGACCAAAAAGTTTTTATATTAGTTTAAGTGGAGGTCGTTTTTTTAAGTGGCATAAAATGGTGACAAAGTCAATACCTCAAATACATTTTAGGACAAAGTCAATACCTCGAGTAGACCATAACTATAAAACTCTGAATATGCTATACATACTGTATATGTAAATATAAATGAAAATAAGAGTATCTATCAAAATCAAAATATATCAGATAAGAAACCTAACACATGTCTTTGTTGTTTTCATATGACCACCTAGGACTGGAATGCTCGCCATGGCCTGGTTGGGGAGTTGAAGTCATTCTGTCATCACCATAGTTATGAGAGTCTAGTCATAGTCTCATCTCGCCAAAGTGACCCTCGCCATCCATGCCAGCAGGTGGCAGTGTACTCGGACAACTCTGACATTCTCAATCAGGTATGTGTTCTTTTACATCAGGCATAGTGAGATAGACACCACAGGAGGTTGGTGGCACCTTGATTGGGCAGAACGGGATAGTGGTAATGGCTGGAGTGGAATAATTGGAATGGTATCAAATACATCAAACACATGGTTTCCATGCTCCATTCCGGCCGTTATTATGAGCCGTTCTGCCCTCAGCAGCCTCCTGTGATAGACACATCACCTAGTACACACATCACGTAGTAGAGACATATACACACATCACATAGTAGAGACATATACACACATCCCCTAGTAGAGACATACAGTGCCTTCAGAAAGCACTCATACCCCTTGACGTATTCCACATTTTGTTGTGTTACAGCCTGAATTCAAAATGGATTAAACTGATATTTTTTTCTCACCCATCTACACACAATACCCCATAATGACAACGTGAAAACATGTTTTTAGAAATTTTTGCAAATTCATTCAAAATGAAATACAGAAATATCTATTTTACATAAGTATTCACACCCCTTTGCTATGACACTCCAAATTGAGCTCAGGTGCATCCAATTTATTTTGGTCATCCTTGATCACTACAAATTCATTGGAGTTCAATTGTTTGGACATGATTTAGAAAGAAACACACCTGTCTATATAAGGTCCCACAGTTGACAGTGCATATCAGAGCAGAAACTATACCATGACGTCTAAGGAACTGTCCGTAGAGCTCTGAGATTGTAACGAGGCATATATCTGGGGAAGGGTCTAAAACAATTTCTAGAGTATTGAAAGTGTCCAAGAGCACAGTGGTCTCCATCATTGGGAAATTGAAAAAATATGGAACTACCCAGACACTGCCTAGAGCTGGCCGTCCGGCCAAACTGAGCAACCAGGCAAGAAGGACCTTGGTCAGGGAGGTGACCAAGAACCTAATGGCTGAGATGGGAGAAGTGGCCAGATGGAAGCCACTCCTGAGAAAAAGGCATGACAGCACACCTGGAGTTTGCAAAAAGTTACTTGAAAGACTCAGAGATCATAAGGCAAAAGATTCTGTGGTCTAATGAGAGGGCTATGGCCTAAATGCAAAGCGCTATGTCAGGAAAAAAACACCCGTCTAACACCATCCCTACTGTGAAGCATGGTAATAATAATAATAATAATATGCCACTTAGCAGTGGCAGCATCATGCTATGGGGATGCTTTTCAGCGGCAGGGACTGGGAGACTGGTAAGGATAGAGGGAACAATGAATGGAGCCAAACACAGGCAAATCCTTGATGAGAACCTAGTTGATACAGACATACCCTAGTTGACTCAAATCTGTAATCACCGCCAAAGATGTTTCTAGAAAGTATTGACTCAGGGGTGTAAATACTTATGTAAATGAGATATATCTGTATTTCATTTTCAATACATTTGCAAAAATAATAATAATATGTTTTCACTTCGTCATTACAGGGTATTGTGTGTAGATGGGTGAGAATTAATTAATTTAGAATCAATTTTGAATTCAGGCTGTAACACAACAAAATGTGGAATAAGTCAAGGGGTATGAATACTTTCTGAAGGCACTGTATACACACATTACCTACCAGAGAGATAGACACACATCACCTACCGGAGAGATTAACACAAACATAACCTAATAGAGAGATATGCACACACATCACCCAGTAAAGATATATACAAACATATTTGCAGTGTATGTTGGAAATAATATAAATACATTGACATTTGAAAGTGAAAAAGTTAATCACTTGTATTGAACATTTCTGTTTAAATAACATCAAAATGGAACAGATTTCATTTTGGCCTTGGCCATGCCAAAGCATTTTTTACACCATGTCATCATTCCACTTGTTGTTCCGGTTCTGTTCCAGATCTGCTGTGAGCTGGAGGAGTCAGCGAGCTCCTCTCTGGGGCTGGAGCCTGTGGACTGTCTCCAGGGCTCCCAGGGCTCCCAAGGCTCCCTGCAGCTCTACCACCACAAGGCCCTGGCAGACTCACCTGGAGGTCTGGGACCCCTGGTCATGGAGTTCCTCAAGGAGTTCATGGAGCGCCGGTGCCGCTTGTTAACCTGCGCCCCCACCAGCAGGACCTCCTCCACGGAGGGCGTGGCAGGCAGCGCCCCGCTGTCCCAGGGCTCCTCGGGCTTCACCGACATGTACGGCTCTGACGTGGAGAGGCTCGAGGGCCCCATTGCCGTGGCGATGCCTGGTGACGTGGGTGCCGACCTGGTGAGCCCGGACAGCGGCCTGGCAACCATCCGCAGCAGCCGCTCCTCCAAGGAGAGCTCCGTGTTCCTAAGCGATGACAGCCCGGTAGCCGAGGCAATGGCCGGGGGTTTCCTCCTGAACCCGGCACTCGGGTTCCCCTCCCTGTCCCCCATCCCGCATGAGAGGAGACACTCAAGCAGGAACAGGAGCGGCGACAACTTTGAGCTGTTCAGCTTCGACCCACTGCACTGCAGTAACGCCTCTCCACCTGCAGAAGATGCAGTGCTGCGCTCCTCTCGAGGTACAGGAGGCCATGGCAGCTCCAGCCTGTCTGAGTTTGACGAGCTGAGCATGGTGGATTTCTACACCCCTGATTCGTCAGCTGGGCATGGAGGTTTGGTGGGGAGCGACTTGATTGGGGGAGGAGCTCTGATGGACCAGAGCGTGAACAGGGTCCCTCCCACTCCTGTCAACAGCCTTGTGGGTAGCAGCACTCACAGTGGCACAGAGGTCTGCTTCTTTCCAGAGGACGTCGCTCAGAGAATCAACGGGCTGCAGCACAAAGAGAGTGTATCCTCGTCAGAGGCATGGGATGACTTTGGCTTGGATACTAAGGGCTCCACCTCAGATGACGCCAACACGTGGAGCCTGACAGAGGCTGGGTTTGTCTGCACAGATTGTCCTAACCCTGACATTGATCTGGAGGGACTGAGAGAGGACAAGGATAGCGGAGGAGGAAGAGGAGAAGGAGATGTTAGGAATGCTAAGCCGCGAGAAGAGAAGGATGTCTGTTCCAAACCAGTGGAGAGACAGCTCACCCTTGTGAATGAGTACATAGAACCCTACGAGACCTGGAACCCTGACTCAGGCTTCACAGAACCATGGCAGCCAGTGACACTGGGCGATCTGCAGCTCACTCCTCCGGACGAAGAGAACAGAGAAGGGAAGCTCCTCAAAGTCACATCACGTGCACAGTCCCGTGTGGTAGGAAAAAAGCGAGAGGCTCTGGCCACTCTCACGCCAGAGACCTCGAAGGAGGAAGAGGATGGTCTAGTCAGGAAGGCCACAGAGCTGGACTTCTGGACCTACACAGCCCAGAAGGGATTTCTCAAATCGGACAGTGCGACCAGCACCACCAGCGTCACGACAGCGTCCTACCCAGAGTCTCTGGACCTATGGAACATGACAATCCACGAAGACAGCCAATCCACGCTCACTACCCCAGACATGGCCGACCTATCGGAGCGGTCGGACTCCTGCGGGCTCCCTGCGCTGGGAACATCCTTGGAGAGTCCACTGGGTGTGTCTAGCGAGGGGATGGACATGTGGAACACCACCATACAGGAAGACAGCGCTTCCATGGCAACCAGTCCGGAGGACGCTGGGACTGGGAGGGAGGAGCTTACTGGCATGGAGCCCTGGGAGGCAGAGCCTGGGACAGACCTAAGGCAACAGGAGGGGGAGAGGAGATATTCAGAAGAAGCCTCTCCACTACAAGAGAATGTAAAGAGGCAGGCCCAGAGAGTTCAGATAGTCATCAAAGGAGACGAGGGGAAAATATGTCCCCAATCAGGGCATGATGATCACATGATGACAGAGAATCAAATTACACAGGATCAAATTCCGGGGGCCATGCTCGTCCCCGTCCCCAACATGGTGACGTCTACCTCTGAGTATGATAACATAGGAGAAGGAGGCGTCTGGAGTCAGCCCTCCTCCCCTGACCTCCAGGCCAGCCCTGGAACAGACACTACTGAACTGATCCAAGGTCAGTCCAGCCCTTTTATAGCAGTGCTAAATCCAGAATCAAGTGGAAGCACCACTGAACATCAGGCGTCCATTGTGAAAGGCAACAGTGATTATAGCGGGTCAACAACGACAGGCATTGAACAGTTGACTGTCCAGTGTTCCACTGGCAGACAGGTGTTCCTATTCGACGGAACCTCTGGACTGGGCCACGGGACCAGAAATGGGCAGCTTCCAGTTCCAGGGGGCCACTCTGTGGAGAGCAAGTATGACAACAGAGGGCAGGGGTCTGAGGCATCGGAGGGCCCAGATTGGACAGAGGACCTGAGTAGCCATTCCCCATTCGTGCTGGTGGACGATGGCTCCTCCCCCACAGAGAGTGACGTCTTGCCTCTGAGTCACAGGGAGGAGCCAGTCACTGAGCTAAACTTTGACCAAACATGGAAAGATCCAGCCACAACCCAGACTCAACCCTCTGCAACCCCAAAGCTTGACAGTTGGGACCACCTATCCACCCCTGTTGTGAAACCAGGTGATTCTGAATCGCCACCAAATGGCGCATCATCCCTCCAGTGGACTACTAAGGTGATCTATCCGGATGGGGGACCTCATCATATGGAAGATCGTAGCACTATGGATGCTATGTCACTGAGCTCCAGCTCAGGGGAAAAAGACAGGCTCAAGCCCAGCCCAGATAGCCTTCCTCCCGGGAGCCGCGAGGATGTCAGGTCCAACTCAGACGGAGACTCCTCATCGGGCCTGGAAATGGACTACATCATTGTGTCAGGGACGGTCAGAGAGAGTGATAGAGAGAGGAAGGATGATTATAGAGAGAGGAATGTAACCAAAGACTGTGATAGAGGCAGGAGGGAGGGGTCTACATCCTTAGAGACATATAGCATGCTCTCTTATGTGGCTACTTTTCTCCAATCCGGCACAGCCTCTCACAGACATCCCGAAGAAAACAATGAGCTAAATAGGCATGATCTAACAAACATAGATATCCACAGCCCATACTGCTCAGTTGCAGGTGACAATCCTATTTCACCTATTCACACAGACGTAGACCACTCTACCGAAGCCAACGCAAATGGGATTGGTTTCTTTCAAAGCTCACACGCAACCAACCAAAGGTACTCCGAAACAGCCGCCTCTTATCTTGTAAGCCCTCAAATCCAAGTAACCACAGAGATAAGCGACCGTGGCCAATCAGACACCAATCGGTCAAGCCTCCACAAGTCAGAGATGAGAGTGGCGGGCCTCGATAGTTCGGACGTGGATGAGGACAGCTATGATGGCCAGACGAACGCCAAAGTTGTAAAAAGTAGCAGCGCCTCCCTGAGATACCCAGCAGAACAACACTTCTTCAAAGCCAGGGAGGAGGTCTACGTCCACTCTCAGATCTCTCTGGAGGACTCAGACGAGGGCGGGCTCTCCCCCTCCGCCGCCACATGTCCCTCCCAACGGAGCCAGGCCTGGGGCTCTCTGCTGAGGGAACAAGACGACCAGCAGCGGCAGCACGCCATCCCCCAGTCTCCCCTCCCCCTCACAGACAGCTCACCATCCCCATTGGGGGACAGCTCGTTGATGGGCACTCCCGATAACCAATCAGGTGGTCCCTCTCCTGTCCAAGAGGTGGGGCTTCCGTTCTCAGGCGACCTCATGGACAAGGAGGAGGAGGAGTTTGGAATGGACCCTCCCAGTTGGGACGCAGGTGAGGAGATGGAGAAAGGAGGATGTGGGGTGATACACAGCCACACCCATGCACCAAACCCTGGGCCTACCGATGAGCTACTGGAGAATAGTGAGCATCCGTGTGGAGGTCATTTCTCAGAGGATGGAGATAGACTGACAGCACAGCCAATGATTGACAGGTTCTCGCAGGGTCAGGTTGACTTTGCAGCTGAGCAACCAATGAGAAATCAGCCCCGAAGACCTTTACAGGGCCTTGAAGACCTGTTAGTTAATCATAAAAGGGGAGGTTATGGAGATGATTTTGAAGAAGCCGACTCATCTGATCTGGGGTAAGTAATATCTATAAAGTAACATACAGTATATTGCACACTGTACAATTGTTTACATAAATGAGAGTTATGGTGTTTCTTTGTGTATGCCCTTAGACCATCCTGCCTTTTCAATGGGTTTCGGAGTGTGTATGGGTCTCTAAACAGCTGCTGGGTATTTGTAAAGTAGCACAGACTGTGGAAGCAGAGTTAAAAGCTCTCAGGAGAGTGAGATGGTGTGTTCTATGTGAGAGAAGAATGGGGTGGGTGGAGGGGGTAGAGAGGGGATATTGCACCCGTGTGGCCTCATACCCCTCTCCAGCATGAACAGAGCTTTTGAAGATGAAACAAGGGATCCCTGTGTGTGTGTGTGTGTGTGTGTGTGTGTGTGTGTGTTTGTTGCGCCAGACTTTGATCTCAGCCCTGGGTGTGTTTATAAATCTGTTTACGCCTCATTAAATATGCATTACCTGCCTCATTACAGATGTATCCCCACCACAGCTAATGGAGCCAGCTCCCCTCTGTCTTACACAAGGTGTGTGTGAGAATCTGTATTTGCACTCTTTAGTGGACATGAGAATGACTGACAGTCAGTGATTATTACATGTTTGCTATGTATTTTCATCTGTTTTGTAATTTTTCTCCCTTCAGACTTGAAGATGTTGCAACCCAGCCTTGGAACCAGCAATCCAGCGAGAGTGTTCCTCACCAGTGGACAGCAAGTCAGGACCAAGCCAACAACAGTTACACCCAGTATGGATATGGCCACACTGACCACCACACACATACTGATCATCCATCTGTGGACTACCATGAGACTGAAGACCATGCCTACCACCAAACCCACGACCATGCTGAAGATAAGAGAGATGATGGCCTCAGCCAACACTATGAGGCTAAAGGACATACTTCTACTTCCTACTACTACCATACTGAAGGCAATGGCCAAGACCGGTCTGATGACTATAGCCATTATGAGAGTGAAGGCCAGGCCCACTGGGAGGCTGAACGTCAAGACCACTCCAGAACTCCTGAAGAGCCATATGACCCCACGGGCAACGCTAAGTGTCTTCTTGAAGACCATGCCCATTATGAGACTGAAGAGCAGACCCAGTATGTTCCTGATGACTATGCCCACTTTCTACTCTCCAGGTACGTTTTTTACTAGCCTCCTCCTAGATCTGTTTGTGCTGTCTTGGTTGGCATGGAAATGACCATAGGAGTACAAACATATCTAGGACCAATTACAATTCCATATTTTAACAGATCTGAGTTTAAATAGTATTTGTTGTCTTTTGAGAATCCCTCAAGTATTCAGTATCTAATTTGTATTTTTTTCCCCAACCTTTATTGACTACATTAGAATAGGCTGGAGACTAGGGAGGAGACATTGAGCTGCAGTATTGTGTATTACCACAGGAGTGCAGTACAGATTCATACTGAACCAATAGGACAACAGTGTGATGGTGGTCCCGAGTCGAGGTGTATGTTTGGGACTGTGTTTTAGTGATGGGGCAAAAAATCAAGACATTTACATATTGGGATATTATTTTTGACGCTATATCGTATTGTTTTGTTTTGACAATATCACAATATTATTTTTGCGCTAGTTGGCTGTACCTGCACCAAAACAGTATTTTTCCTTCATAGCTTGTTCTTCATCTTCTTTTTAAATAAGGAGCCAATTTGTTTTCAGCACTTTTATTTCCATGACTGATCAAAACTCGTTATCTCATGGCTCTCTCTTGTCCCTCTGCAGCAGACATACAGTTGAAGTCAGAAGTTTGCATAAACTTAGGTTGGAGTCATTAAATCTAGTTTTTCAAACACTCCACAAATTTCTTGTTAACAAACTATCGTTTTGGCAAGTCGTTAGGACATCTACTTTGTGCATGACACAAGTACTTTTTCCAACAATTGTTTACAGACAGATTATTTCACTTATAATTCACTGTATCACAATTCCAGTGCGTCAGAAGTTTACATACACTAAGTTGACTGTGCCTTTAAACAGCTTGAAAAATTCCAGAAAATGATGTCATGGCTTTAGAAGCTTCTGATAGGCTAATTGACATCATTTGAGTCAATTGGAGGTGTACCTGTGGATGTATTTCAAGGCCTAACTTCAAACTCAGTGCCTCTTTGCTTGACATCATGGGAAAATCAAAAGAAATCAGCCAAGACCTCAGAAAAATAATTGTAGACCTCCACAAGTCTGGTTCATTCTTGGGAGCAATTTTCAAACACCTGAAGGTACCACATTCATCTGTACAAACAATAGTACGCAAGTATAAACACCATGGGACCACGCAGCCGTCATACCGCTCAGGAAGGAGACGCGTTCTGTCTCCTAGAGATGAACGTACTTTGGTGTGAAAAGTGCAAATCAATCCCAGAACAACAGCAAAGGACCTTGTGAAGATGCTGGAGGAAACAGGTACAAAAGTATCTATATCCACAGTAAAACGAGTCCTATATCGACATAACCTGAAAGGCCGCTCAGCAAGGAAGAAGCCACTGTTCCAAAACCGCCATAAAAAAGCCAGACTACGGTTTGCAGCTGCACATGGGGACAACGATCGTACTTTTTGGAGAAATGTCCTCTGGTCTGATGAAAGAAAAATAGAACTGTTTGGCCATAATGACCATCGTTATGTTTGGAGGAAAAAGGGGGTAGCTTGCAAGCCGAAGAACACCATCCCAACCGTGTAGCACGGGGGTGGCAGCATCATGCTGTGGGGGTGCTTTGCTGCAGGAGGAACTGGTGCACTTCACAAAATAGATGGCATCATGAGGAAGGAACATTTTGTGGATATATTGAAGCAACATCTCAAGACATCAGTCAGGAAGTTAAAGCTTGGTCGCAAATGGGCCTTCCAAATGGACAATGACCCCAAGCATACTTCCAAAGTTGTGCCAAAATGGCTTAAGGACAACAAAGTCAAGGTATTGGAGTGGCCATCACAAAGCCCTGACCTCAATCCTATAGAAAATGTGTGGGCAGAACTGAAAAAGCATGTGCGAGCAAGGAGACCTACAAACCTGATTCAGTTACACCAGCTCTGTCAGGAGGAATGGCCCAAAATTCACCCAACTGATTGTGGGAAGCTTGTGGAAGACTACCCGAAACGTTTGACCCAAGTTAAACAATTTAAAGGCAATGCTACCAAATACTAATTGAGTGTATGTAAACTTCTGACCCACTGGGTATGTGATGAAAGAAATAAAAGCTGAAATAAATCACTCTCTACTATTATTCTGACATTTCACATTCTTAAAATAAAGTGGTGATCCTAACTGACCGAAGACAGGGAATTTTTACTAGGATTAAATGTCAGGAATTGTGAAAAACTGAGTTTAAATGTATTTGGCTAAGGTGTATGTAAACTTCTGACTTCAACTATATAATGAGCAATATGTTTGGAACATCGAATCGCAATAAAATCACACTACCAAATTGCAATACATATAGAATCGTGAGAATCGCAATACATATTGTATCGGCACCTAAGTATCGTGATAATATCGTATCGTGAGGTCCCTGGCAATTCCCAGCCCTACTGTGTTTACATGTATGTGTTTTTGAGGCTGTGTCAGCGCCCCAAATTTACATGTTGGTGTTTTATTGTTTTTCCATGTTGCAGGATCAGTAATGGATCAGTTTAATCTATTTGATTCCCATTGCATGATGTATCTCACTCTGTGTGTGAGTGTTTTGTGAGTGATAGTAGCAGCTCACTATCTAGTGTAGCCCAGAGCCTCATATTTGAATATCCAGAATGGTTATTCCAGAAGTATTACTCAACAATTATTACTTACTCTCAACCTCACAATTTAAATGTAGAATTTCCATTGCTTTTTAGTCTAGAATTTGGCTTAATCTGTGTCCAGGAAACCGGCCTTACAGGTGTGTGTTTTTATTTTCAGTACAGTCTTTAATTTGTGTTGGATTTACATCATGCAGTTTGTCTTGATCCACACATGTTTTTAATTGAATAATATTGCATAAGGACCTCCAAGCATTTCTATTTCCTCAACATTTTGGGGGGGTTATTTGCATCTCAAGGTTTCACTGTAGAACCAGATTGCTGAAGTATTCAACTGTGTGTGTGTGTACTTCTCTCTCTCTCTCTCTCTCTCTCTCTCTCTCTCTTTACATTTACATTTTACAGCTACTTACAGTTAGTGAGTGCATACATTTTTCATACTGGCCCCCCGTGGGAAACGAACCCACAACCCTGGCGTTGCAAGTGCCATGCTCTACCAACTGAGCTACAGGGGACTCTTACTCTCTCTCTCTCACTCACTCACTCACTCACTCACTCACTCACTCACTCACTCACTCACTCACTCACTCACTCACTCACTCACTCACTCACTCACTCACTCACTAACTCACTCACTCACTCACACACTCACACATACACACAAATTCCTCTGTGGGATGGGCCACTTATTAGGTAGTCCTGACCTCTGTTGCTTGGCAACTGTCCCATTAATGTGGATGCGCTCCCAAGCAATGGAGTTGGCTCCATTCCAATCTATGCTCCAGAATGGGCCACATGTCATATCATACTACAGTGTATTTATTATGTCTATGTGAATGTGTGACAACTCTACATGCAAATTCCAACATTCTATGTGCTTAGATGTACACTCCCTTGAATAGGCAGTGTTTCAAATGGAGAGCAGTTTCAGTGAGATTAACTTTAGGTTGTTCTCTTATGAAGTGTTTACTCCATTTTTTGGTGCGTGTCTGTGTGTGTTTGGTAATTTTTTTCCTCTGCCCCAGTTGCACTCCCACTGGGCACAGACGTCAATTCAACGTTGATTCAACCAGTGGGTTGTGGATGTTTGTCTTGCCTTGTCGCCCCTCTTTGTAATTCAAATGACTCCTCCCCTCTTTGGTTACAGGGGGATAAGTATGACCCCTCCCCCTATTTTTGTGTGTGTGTGTGAATAATTGTGATTGAGGTCTGTTTGCTGTCCTGTTCATGAGAAAGTGGGGAACTAACTTCTAAATAGATCCAATGTATTTTTGACAATTAAGTTCATTGTGACAATCTTGTTTTTTAACTATATTTTTTGGAGGCTGACATTGAGTCTAAGTTTAGAATGAGTAGTGGACAAATGTAACTAAACATAGCTTAATATATTTTATACTTAATTTGTGTTTATTTTGACACGCTCTGCACTCTGCGACAGCTGAGCATCTCAGAGGGAGGTCACATGACTCCAATATAACGAATGAGGGACCGAGTCCCTTATGCTGAAAGAGACAGAAAAGAAAGAAACAGAGGGGCTGAAACAGCCATAAAGACAGGCAAAGTGTGAAAGATAAAGAAAACAAGAGTTGGGGAAGAGAGAGAAAAGTGTGTGGCATCCCAGTTGACAGGAGAGCAGCACAGAGATCACCTGGTTGTCTGGAAAGAGGTGAGTTTGTAGAGCATCTCTGCATCTTTTTTGGAGAGAATTTCACCAACAACAACAACTCTCTTTAGATTAGAAGCAATTGGTTAGTTGTTAGTATATTTTCGTCCTATTGTTAGGAAAGCTGGGTATGTTGGAAAGTGTGTGCATGCGTGAGTGCGTGTGAGTCTTTGTCTAACTCCCCATTGTTAATGGGAGTTATGCTAATAAGGGTCTGGGGGTGCGGCTTGGAGGCTAATAAAAAAGGTTGTATTGTCCCTGGTCCACGTGCATTTAGTGATTCTTTCTCTTGCTTTGTGGTCAATTATTTACAAACAAATTATTGGAAGTGTTTGTTCATATATTGAATTGTGTCAAACACATTTTCTTGAATGTGTTTTAATTCCTCAATTGAGTAGAGTCCATGGTTGTTTTATTCATGACTGGATTATTGTGTGTTGTTGGGTAGGCCTGCTTCAGACGATGCTGGGATGATGGCCTCAAATAAAGACGACACAGATGGGCTGGAAAACAGACCAGGTGATACACATACACACATGCACCAGGCACACACTTTTCAACACACTTTTCAACACACTCAAGAAAATACTGCATCTGTGCAGTCACAGTTGTCATTGATCTGTGGGTCTAAATACTTTCTCTTGACCAATGGTGCGAGTGGGACATGGAATATCTATGTGACAACCAACGCCACTAGCATCCTGCTACCAATTTGTGGTAGATAGATTTACACTCAAATAAGAAGTTATTATCTCATCTCATAGTCATTCTAGTGTATCAATGTCTCTAAAGGTATTGCTATCTATCCTCTCCACTAATGCTATTTTTTAAAATGATGTAAATTGGTCTTGCATCACCACTTACTGATCATGAATTCAAGAACTTATGAGGAAATATTCATTAGCATACAGAGAAACATATCACTAACATATTGTGAACATTTGCCTTAGATCCCCCTTCCTCACTGGAGCTGAATGGGGCCAGTGTCCCACCCAGGAAGAAGCTGGTGGCCCCGCCCATGAACGTGTCTCTGGACCGCAGCGAGGGCTCCGTCCTCTCTGATGACGCAATGGATACGCCTGACGACGCCTTGGATACGGGCGATGATCTGGACATCAACTTGGACGAGCTGGACACACCTGACGAGGCCGACTCCCTGGAGTTCAACGGACTAGGTGAGACACATACACACACATGCATATACACACACATGCTCATTATACACACATGATACAGACAGACAGACAGACAGACAGACTAAAACAACCATGGACTCTACTCAATTGTTTGACACAATTCAATATATGAACAGACACTTTCAATAATTTGTTTGTAAATAATTAACCACAAACAATAGAGAAAGACTCACATGCAGCACAGGACAAAGTAAGACACCCATACACTCACCCATACATGTCGAGCAAGGTGTATTTGCATTTTTTTTTTTCATGAGATGAAGTGAACACTGAAGTCTACTGAAGACTCGTCTAGCTGTATTCATATGCTTCATCATGATGTGTGTGAGTTAGGCCATTAGATATATAATTATTTTACCAACAGGTGACCCCCAGGGGTCCAATCAGGAAACAGACAGGGAGCCTAGCGAGGCTATCCCAGAATACAGTGCAGAGGAGGAGCGACAGGACGCCAAACTGTGGAGGACAGTCGTAATCGGGGAGCAGGAGCACCGCATCGACATGAAGTGTATTGAGCCTTACCAAAGAGTCATCTCTCATGGAGGTACAAACACACACACACACTCCAAGTCGGATTGAAGTCAGTCAATTCAGGAAATAAACAATAAAATAAAATGGCATCCATTTTTTATGATTTCCCAATCAATTGAAAAGGAGAAGCTATTACGTTTTTAAATGTTTGCATTTTTAATTCAAATCACTTCCTGAATTGAGTGCCTTCAATTTCAATTGACCCCAACCCTGACACACACAGACACACCTTTGCATTGAATAGCCTGTGAGTATTCAGTAGACGCCTCCTCTTGATGGGCCCACCCCATCTCCTCCCTCTCCACAGGTTACTATGGTGACCTGAATGCCATCATCGTGTTTGCAGCGTGTTTCCTACCTGACAGTAACTGTGATGATTATCATTACGTCATGGAGAACCTCTTCCTGTAAGTGCTACTGCTATTGATTGTGATCAAGTCATGGATCCATAAGCATATCATGCATGTACTGTATCATCATGTATCATAATGCTCTCAACAGTATTGTGTGTGTATGTTCAGGTATGTGATCAGCACTCTGGAGCTCATGGTTGCTGAAGACTACATGATTGTGTATCTGAATGGAGCCACACCCCGCAGGAGGATGCCTGGACTAGGTTGGATGAAGAAGTGCTACCAGATGATTGACAGGAGGTAACAAGTCTCACACACAAACACACACACACACACATTTGTTTTTCTATCCTTGTGGGGACCAAACAATTGATTCCCATTCAAAATCCTATTTTCCCTAACCGCTAACCCTAAACCTTTAACCTAACCCTAACCTTAAAGAAGTTTACCCAAAATCCAGAAACTCTCAAGTGATTCCATACATTGAAACTACTGCTGCATTTGCCATCTCCCCCCTCTCTCCCTGTAGTGCTGTACTGAAACAGCTGCAAAAACGGGTCACGTGACTTGTGACGTTGTTGGATGCAGGCCTCACTATGCTCTGTTGCCAGTGAATTCATGATTCAGAAATCTGTGAAGTTTGGACTAATTCATTGTTTTATTGAAAGCATATGGCCAAAATAGCAATTTTTGTCAAAACTACCAACAGTTTTGAGTTAGGAAATGTGTACTTTTCCACCTAAAACTTTTGCGATCATTTTATGTAGCCGACTGCCACAGCAGCCAGATGGGTAACAACTGTGCATGTGTGCTCTCGGGGGAATCCCTGCTACGTAGAAACTGCACGTTATGCCCTTATTCACAGATGCACGTTTTATTCGGCGGAGAAGTGAAGACAGCGTTACACATTAGTTATACAAAGTAAACAACAACCTACAAATACTGTATGTCTGACGAATACTGTAGCTCAGATGGTAGAGCATCGCGCTTGTAATGCCAGGGTTGTGGGTTCGTTTCCAATGGGGGGCCAGTATGAAAATGTATGCACTCACTATCTGTAAGTCGCTCTGGATAAGAGCTGCTAAATGACTAAAATGTAAAATGATTAAACACTTGCGATTGATGAAGAAAACTACTGGAGGGGTGCCAATGTTGTTGTCGAACCGTATTTACAATGTATTTGAGCCTGAGTTTTCGGATGAAGAATTTAGACAAATTGAGCTTCAGATGGTCGCCTCCCTCTAGCCACCAAAGCTGCAGCAGTTGTTTCAATGTATGGAATCACTAGGGAGTTTCTTTTTTGGGGGGTAAACTCCTCCTTTAACCCCTAACCCGAAACCTAACCCAAATCCCTAATTCTAACCCTAACCCTAATTGTGACCCTAAACCTCTAAAATAGCCTTTTTCCTTGTGGGGACCCGCAAAATGTCCCCTTGTTTTACTATCCTTGTGAGGACTTCTGGTCCCCACAAGCATAGTAAACCAAAAATACACACACACACACACACACACACACACATGCATACAGTACATACAGACTCATGCTTCAATTCTCACTAACTCTTGTTTTCTTTTGTGTTTTCATGTCTCATGTCAGGCTCAGGAAGAATCTGAAATCCTTTATCATTGTCCATCCGTCATGGTTTATCCGAACAGTGTTGGGAATCATCAGACCCTTCATAAGGTGGAGATACCCATGCTTTCTCACACATTTATTTTACCTTTATTTTACCAGGGAGTCATACTGAGACCAAGGTCTCTTTTACAGAAGAGCCCTGAATTACAGAAAATTACCAAAATACAAACATTAAATATGAAATGCAAACAGAAACAAAACACGGTCATAAAAAAAAAAAAAAACATTATTGAATTGCCCTAGAGGCACAAATACATCTAATTTAAGAGAATTTTGAAGATTGTTCCACAAATACGGTACAAATAAGATGATTTACTTAACTCTGTAAAGACCGAAGGAATTTCCAGAGTTAGCCATCCCCGAAACCGGGTGTGGTAACTCATTTGTCTAAAGGTTATTAATGATGTACAGCGGGATTTTTGTAAAAGAGCTTTATAAATTAAAAGACAATGTATCATACCAGATACCAGAGTTTAGTAAGATGGTGTCACATACAATGGCCTACATTGTTCAGGTTGAATGATATGTAGAGTATTTTGAGTTAGTTACCCATGTATTATACGAGAACTTTGTTTATGTAAGACGGATTTTAAACTGGTTGAGTGACTTTATATCTCCCTGACATTTCATAAAAAATATTAAGATCTGTTTTTATGTTTAAATTAAGAGTTACAAGTAAGCTATCAAAGTGCATTTGGAAAGTATTCAGCCCCCTTGACTTTACAACAAGTATTCAGATCCTTTACTCAGTACTTTGTTGAAGCACCTTTGGCAGCGATTACAGCCTCGAGTCTTCTTGGGTATGACGCTACAAGCGTGACACACCTGTATTTGGGGAGTTTCTCCCATTCTTCTCTGCAGATTCTCTCAAGCTCTGGCAGGTTGGATGGGGAGCGTCGCTGCACAGCTATTTTCAGGTCTCTCCAGAGATGTTAGATTGGGTTCAAGTCCGGGCTCTGGCTGGGTCACTCAAGGACATTCAGAGACTTGTCCCAAAGCCACTCCTGCGTTGTCTTGGCTGTGTGCTTAGGATCGTTGTCCTGATGGAAGGTGAAATTTGCCCCAGTCAGAGGTCCTGAGCGCTCTGGAGCAGGTTTTCATAAAGGATCTCTCTGTACTTTGCTCTGTTAATATTTTCCTCAATCCTGACTTGTCTCCCAGTCCCTGCTGCTGAAAAACATCCCCACAGCATGATACTGCCACCACCGTGCTTCACCGTAGGGATGGTGCCAGGTTTCCTCCAGATGTGACGCTTGGCATTTAGGCCAAAGAGTTCAATCTTGGTTTCATCAGACCAGAGAATCTTGTTTCTTATGGTCTGGGAGTCCTTTAGGTGCCTTTTGGCAAACTCCAAGCGGGCTGCCATGTGCCTTTTACTGAGGAGTGGCTTCCGTCTGGCCACTCTACCATAAAGGCCTGATTGGTGGAGTGACGCAGAGATGGTTGTCCTTCTGGAAGGTTCTCCCATCTCCACAGAGGAACTCTGGAGCTCTGTCAGAGTGACCATCGGGTTCTTGATCACCTCCCTGACCAAGGCCCTTCTCCCCCGATTGCTCAGTTTGGCCGGGCAGCCAGCTCGGAAGAGTCTTGCTGGTTCCAAACTTCTTCCATTTAAGAATGATGGAGGCCACTGTGTTCTTGGGGACCTTCAATGCTGCAGAAATGTTTTCGTACCCTTCCCCAGATCTGTGCCTCGACACAATCCTGTCTCTGCGCTCTACGGACAATTCCTTCGACCTCATGGCTTGGTCTTTGCTCTGACATGCACTGTCAACTGTGGGACCTTATATAGACAGGCGTGTGCCTTTCCAAATCATGTCCAATCAATTGAATTTACCACAGGTGGACTCCAATCAAGTTGTAGAAACATCTCAAGGATGAGCAATGGAAACAGGATGCACCTGACCTCAATTTCGAGTCCCATAGCAAAGGGTCTGAATACTTATGTAAATAAGGTATTCGTGTTTTTTATGTCCAAAGAAATGTCTCAAAAACTGTTTGTCATTATGGGGTATTGTGTGTAGATTGATGAGTAAAACATATATTTAATCAATTTTAGAATAAGCCTGTAACGTAACAAAATGTGGAAAAAGTCAAGGGGTCTGAATACCTTCCGAATGCACCGTATAACAAGTAATAATGCATTTGATCAACCTGTCAGCTTTAAGTTAAGTGTCACCAAAAGTTGTTCTTCTATCATGCCTTTGTCTTGCACCCCACTATTCTCTGCCACCAATCCACCTTTCTCACAACTGCTCTCTCTCTCTCTCTCTCTCTCTCTCTCTCTCTCTCTGTCTCTGTCTCTGTCTCTCTCTCTGTCTCTCGCTCTCTCTGCAGTTCTAAGTTCAGCAGTAAGATAAAGTATGTGAACAGCCTGGCGGAGCTACGAGAGCTAATTCCAATGGAGTATGTGAACATCCCTGAGAGCATTATCAAGTGAGTGTGTGTGAAGATATTGTGAGCATGAAGATAAAGTAACAACACACACACCCACATGGAATGAGAGTGGAATGAAGTTCCACCACTTTAGTTTGGGAAACGGTGTGATCAGACTAGATTTCTGTAAAAAATATCTTAGAAAAGTAGCCAATTTGGGGGATAAACTTTACAGCACCTGATACATTGCGTTTGCATAAGATCACACTGACATTCTGTAATACAACCTTTTAAACGTGACAATGTTTAGAGCCACACTGGTACAAAACATTGTCACTATTAAAAGGTGGTATGAGGAGGATAATAGTGTGGTGTGGGCCTTTTTTGTCATTTTCAACAACTTTTTTTCTCATTTTTGGGGGGAACCATAAAATCAGTGTAAAATGTTGCACTACTGCCTGTTATTGAGGGGGATAGACTGAGGGGACATTCAATCGAGGCCAGGGATAGGCAACAGATGCTGATTTGAAAGGAAAATAACAAAATCCAGCACGATATCGTCTTCCAAGTTGCCTATACCTGTTCTACATCAACTTGCCATGTTGTCATTGTAGCTAAGAATTTGTCCTTAAAGGAATATTTCAGTATTTTGGCAATGAAGCCCTTTATCTAATTCCCCAGAGTCAGATGGACTGGTGGATACCATTTTTATGCTTCTGCGTCCAGTTTGAAGGAAGTTGCTAACTAGCGTTAGCATGCTAGTAGATACCATAGACCTCCAGTCATTGCGCTAACGCTAGTTAGCACTGGCTCGCAAAACGACCTCTAACTTCCTTCATACTGGATGCAGAGACATAAAAATGGTATCCATGAGTTCATCTGACTCTGAGGAAGTAGATAAAATCGTGAAGTATCCCTTTAAACTCAAATGGTTAAATTAAGCTTAATTAAAAATAGTCAGACAGGTGGAAGGAAATTATTGGATGAGAGCAGCAAGAATGCATGTGTAGACTACTAAGACATTTGGATGATTTCTCATTGACTTGTAGAGAGTCAAAGGAGACCTGCTGTATCCTCTGTAACCTGGACACTGTCATTGGAGACGTGTGAAAGACAGAATAGAGCTGAGGCATAATAACCCTGGGATTGTTCCTGTGCTGAGTTGAGGGAAACAGAGCCATAGTGGTTGGTTGGGAGGGAGGATGAATCCTCTGTGTCTTGTGTCCACTCCCTAACTGTACCCCTCCTGCCTCTCTCCGCTCCCGTCTAAGGTACGAAGAGGAGAGGGGTATACAGACATTTGCATGTATGAGGTAAACTCAAAAGGTCTGCCTGTGTTGGTTGAGTTCCCTTACCCCCCCTCCAAACCCTTTCCTAATATCCTGTATTTTCAGACTGGCCCTACCTCCTGGTACTAACACCCCTCCCCCCATACGCCCAGGTTGATTTGATCTGATGACCTCACCCACAGTCTGTGTGATATGTAAGAATGTGTCCTGTCTGTCCCGTCCTGTGATTGGTTGTTTCTGCTCTCTGCATGAGGGATTTTTTTTCTCTATTTGATGATCAACTTGTTTGACCTCTTTGGGACTCCTTTACCCATAATCCACCCCAACTGACCGTAGACCCCTGCCTACAGTTCGGTGCGTTGAAAGGTTAGGTCGCGGCACGGTATTGGCAGAACAATTGTCGCAAAGCGTGGGTAACTGCACAAGTGGTGTTTTCTAAGTGTGGGAACATGTTATGTTTTAATATCCCAATGTGAATTCAATAAATATTCAACAATGTTTTACGATAAATTAATTAATGCAACTTTGATCAAACTTTTGAATTATTATTATTTTTCATTTTATTTATATTTTACCCCTTTTTCTCCCCAATTTCGTGGTATCCAATTGGTAGTTACATTCTTGTCCCATCGCTGCAACTCCCGTACGGACACGGGAGAGGCGAAGGTCGAGAGCTGTGCATCCTCCGAAACACAACCCAACCGAGCCGCACTGCTTCTTGACACAATGCCCGCTTAACCCGAAAGCCAGCCACACCAATGTGTCGGAGGAAACACCATACACCTGGTGACCGTGTCAGTGTGCACTGCGCTCGGCCCGCCACAGGAGTCGCTAGTGTGCGATGGCACAAGAACATCCCTGCCGGCCAAACCCTCCCCTAACCTGGACAACGCTTGGCCAATTTTGCGCCGCCCCATGGGTCTCCTGGTTGCTGCCGGCTGCGACAGAGCCTGGACTCGAACCAGGATCTCTAAACTTTGATGAAACTTACTCGACAAACATTCAATTGTGCTTGCTGCTACAAGGAACTCTCCTTCATCCAGGCACAGGTGTCAAAAAAACTTTTCAGCGGGCACAACTGTATCTTTCTAGCATTCTCCGTTCCCTTCCTAACCCTCTTAACCCCTTATAGCCCAGATGTACTGACCTAACTGCATGCGTACTGACAGTGCGCTTTACCCCTTGTTGTGTTTCTTATCCTTTACTAACTTTTAACCTTTGACCCTGATCCAGACTGGATGAAGAATTACAGGAGGAAGCGACTAAGTAAGAGTGCATATGTGTCTGTGTGTGTTTGTGTGTGATGTGGTTTGTGTGTCATTGGTTGGTTTTTTACTGTATGTATCGTACATTTACAGTAAATGTATTTAGGTCGAAGCCTTTTTCCATCTAAGGTTGGAGCACTAATATAAAATCCCCTCAGCCAGCTCACGAGACAAGAGCCCTAATGTCAATGTTATCTAACACTGAAGGCTCAACGGGAACAAGGAACAAGTTACAAGCTAAACCATTTGCATGTGAGGAATTCCTTGAAGGCATAGTCTCTGCCTCTCTCACACGGATCCCCTTGAAGTTCCCTCTTATAACCAATGACGACATATCCCTCTTGACATAGGTTAACATTCTCACAAAACACTATGCCCATACTATAGTCATTTACCAGACGCGCTTATCCAGAACGACTTACAGGAGCAATTATGGTAAAGTACCTTGCTCAAGGGCACAGCGACAGACTTTTCACCTAATCGGCTCGGGGATTCGAACCAGCAACCTCTTGTTACTGGCCCAGTACTCTTAACCGCTAGGCTACCTGCCACCTAGTCTAATGAAGATACTGTCTCTCCCCCCCCCCTCTCTCTCTTTCTCACAGAGTGGATAAGAGAGTGAACTCTGGTGTTTGATCATTCCTTGGTGCCTGCTACCCATTTGTCCCTTGCCATATGACCCTGCGGTTTAGAGTTGACTGCACACACCTGTGGTGAAGAGGAGGGACTATTCTACCATGTATGATACCTTATTAGTCTGTCCCCGCTTGAAAGAGGCACAGAAGCAAGAACCCAGGAAGTCCTCAAGTTATGATTTCTTCGCAGGCAGTGTTCAACACAACAGATAACGCATAAACTGTAGCTTTTGGCAGCGAGTAAGCATGAGTATTTAAAGGGGAACTGACACATGTAATGGGGATTGAGAGTTTTTGAAAGAAATTGGATTTCATTTAAACTAACATGTTTTCGAAATGTAATAAATTGTTTAAAACCTGTCAATCAGTCAATCACTAAGTTATTTTCCAGACTCATAAGGTTGTGCCCACATACAGTTGGGGGCATTAAAAATGTACTTTTTCAAAATTATTTTGCTGCAGCAACGATACACTGTTAATGTGACAAACTCTCTCAGGGTGATGCCAAGCACCAAGTTTATTAACTATAATCGACCAATAACCCCTGTAATGAAATACATTTCAGAAAACTATTAATACAAACTCCCTATTTACAAATTACATTGTTTATTTAATAATGAAAGTAAAACTACAATCAGAATATGAAGGTAAGACAGGATTTCAATTAACTTAAATAATATTTAGATCAGAAATCACCAGGAAATGTAAAAGTTTGATAGAACTTCCTGAGTTATTTATCTAAAAGAAAACCTCTATCTAGGATGACATTAAGAAGGATGAGACAGAGATGGCACCATAAACGTTTTGATTTGGCTCCCAATGCAGATATATTGTACTTCCTGATGACTTGAGATTCATGACATCACTGTCGTATCCTTCTTTATCTCATTCTAGAAATAGAAAATACAGGTTAGAAACTTTGTATCACATTTCAGAGGATACAAATGATTTGCTTTAGTGTATTTCTGCGAGTGCCTTATGTCTAAGATGCTCCTCCACACCACTATAACATAGGTACCATGGCACGGCAGATACACTGCAGAGCTGGCGTCCTCTTCCCCCTCATACCACGGCCACTTCACCAGCCTATCGATGGCGTGCATGTCCGTCAGGTTGAACGTGGGGCTGGGGTGCATGGAGCCGGGCACGCTGGGAAGCCTCTGAATGGTAGCCCACAGGAACTCATCGGGAGTCAAAGTGTCATTAGCCCACTGGATCAGAGCCAGCACCTTGCTGTCCTCAGCACAGCACACACACCCTATTCACCACCATGTACACTCCACTTGACCAGATGGGTACACCGAAGGGGGGAGGAGCTTTGTCCTGCTCTGTTCCTTGAATTTTGACATTAACAACCTGCTGCAACTTCTTCCAGTGGACCTCCTTACCTCTGGCCATGGACTCTGACTTCATGCTGTTTCCCTCAGCCAGCGCCCACAGGCTGCGCACCATCTCCTGGTTGGTCTTGATAGGGAAGTCCTGGCCACAGAGGTTGATGAAATACTTCCAGTGCGGGCTATCCCTGTACAGATAACTTATACAATTGATGTCAGCCTGGACGCGACTCCAGCTCACATACACCACACTTACCGGATGGCTGGCCAAGAAAACATTGTCAAAGCAGGACGTGATGTCTATGATGGAAGGAAGAACGGACGCTTTGGCCTTCATGTCCACATGGATGCAGTATATGTTTTTGGGGGCGAGCAGCCTCTTGAAGTTTTCCACGTTGTGGTGGACGACCAGCGAGAAGGCCAGGGGGAAGTGCTCCTCCTCACGACTCAGGGGGAACTCCAGGTACTTGTGTGTGGACCTGAACCTCTGACAGTCCCTGGTCAGCTCCAGGTACAGTAGTGTTCGTCCGGGACCTGCGTGCTGTTGAGGAAGCTGCGTGTAATGGACAGGACCTTGGCATGCTCGATGGCCATCATGTCTCCTTGCAGGATTGCGCTGCAGTCACTGTCGTCCTGCGGAATGTGGTCAACATCAGAGTACTGCAGCCACTTCTAGCCATAGTCGTACATTCTCACCTGAACAGGACCGAGCTGGGTAAGCATCCAGATCCCAATAGATACCAGCATTGCACTGAGCAGAAGCTTTGAGAGTCTCCCCCATCTCCTCATACTCCTCAATGCCATCTAAGAAGGGTCAATGTAATGACGATTGTTACCGGGTGGTTTTAAATATCACTATTGCAGGCAGATATCTGGTGAAGTTAACTTATTCACCATGTCTCTATTCAGTGTGAGTGTCTAACGAAATCAGTTCTCCAAGTTATTTCAGGATGTCATTGTGGTTTAAGCTGTAAATGTGTTTATAATTCCAATCCCTTTGAGTGCCAAAGAACTCTGGAAAAATAGAGAAAGAACACTTGAGCACTTCCTAATTTACATTTGCAGTCATGAAGATGTACACAAATTAGTTATAGGCAGGCCAATCATCATAACCCTTT
Organism: Coregonus clupeaformis; assembly: GCF_020615455.1. Lineage (NCBI taxonomy): Eukaryota > Metazoa > Chordata > Actinopteri > Salmoniformes > Salmonidae > Coregonus > Coregonus clupeaformis. The sequence goes on along the minus strand of NC_059209.1, from coordinate 21,293,543 downwards.
AACTGTCTCTTCTTGAAAAACATGCAGAAAAAAATGTTTCACATTATATTCCTATTACTAACAACTCAAGAACTTCCAATACTTTGGAAATTACAGAGCTCTACCAGGCGGTTGAGAAGTCAAGAGGGTCATACCAGCAATGCCATATTAGAATGGTAATTTGCATTGCATTTTTACTCATTTCAACAATAATGCATAAATGAGTTTAGCTCTGCTTCAATGGCTTTTGTAAGCATTGTTAAATGGGGACGGGTGTCAAATTTGAACAAAGTATGGTAATTCTGTTTGTCCAAACATGAATATTTAAATACAGTGAAATTAATGTGTTTCCAGGTGGTGTATAGGTACAATGTACCCCAAAAATAGTTTTCTTAAATTTCAAATGATCCATGTTCAGACTACCTTTTGAGACAATATATTACTAAATGCAGTTTATAACTACTATTGCCAACCTTTTGTCTGAATATTGATTAATTGACCCCAAGGGGCATTTATGATGCATTGTTGTGTGCTGTCAACAATTCAATCATATTTTTCACCAAAATAAGGATTTTTCATAGAAAATAAATGTACCCTTTTCTTAGTCCACAATACTTCATACTTCATACTGACATATAACTGCCTGGTTGAGCACATATTTTCAAAATTCTTGCTTTTTAGCCTTTTTACATTTTACAACTACTCTTCTACTACCACCTACTCTTCAAGGTCTCTGCTAACAGGAATTGTGCAATATTTATCCATGACCAAGTGAATTCCTGCCTTTTTATCCCATGTCTCCTTTGGTGACTGGTTTTGAGTTTTCTTACCGCCCTCTGAGTGGGCATAAGAGAGCCATAGCACTGAACTGCAGCAACCCAAAATGATATAAATTATGTAAATTGATGCAGGAGGCCTAGGGAACTTGACCAATCAAGTTTAAGTGTATATATTTTTTCATATTCATTTCTAAATCCACTGTCAAAACATGCTCTACCAGCCAGTTGAGAAAAGGGTTAAAGGGATCATCTTTATTTTGTTCTGCTGTGAACTAAACACATACAGTACCTAACCACGTATAAAGGTTTGGTTGCAAGTTCTGTTGTTAAACTAGTTGTGCACATACAGTATTTCACAACATATTCAACAATGAAGCAATTTGTCAAATAAAATCAACTTTATTTTACAGTTACAAAAATGATAAATTACAGTTGCGGTCAAATAGATTGTCACCCTTGTATGAGTCAGTATTTCTTCAAAAATAAGTTGAAATAAAAATAAATGGTTGGTGTTCACATGTGTATTTGTTTGATTTACAAATGCACAGGAACAAAAACAAAATCTTAAACTGAAAGAGATTTTTCACTTCAAAGTCAAAAAATGGCATGGACTAATTAATTTGGTTGGAGGCAAGTTCTCACCTGTGGTAAGTTGCAGGTGCCGACAGGGTAAAAATAGCCATTCAACCAGTTTCGAAAAGAACATTGAAAGAAATCTTTGTGCATTTATTTATGTAAAGCTTCTAATCTAAAAAATGACTTCTTAACACACACAGATCTGGACAGTGAGATGACACCCACAACAAAAAACATAGACTAGAACTGTGGTGAAATAGGCTTATAAGAGGTCACCCATATATCCCTTACTTCTGCACTGCAATTAATGAGACTCAAAGAAGCCATCTGCCCCCCCAAAATTCTTTTTTTGTTTGTTTGTCTGTGTTTTTGTAAGTTGTGTTATCCGTCCTATGACTATTGTATGCTCATGGATTTCAGTTTGTCTCTCGCTTACTCTAACACACACACACACACATTAGTGTCTAATGCTTTGTCTACAAACAACTGCTCACTTGGCACACACTGGTTGAATCACCGTTGTTTCCACATCATTTCAATGAAATTATGTTGAACCAACGTAGAATATATGTTGAATTGACGTCTGTGCCCAGTGGGTGGTGCTCAGTCACAGAGCATGAAGAGCCGAATGAGTCGGTCGTAATCTGAGAAATAGCGGCACCCCCTTTTTCCTTCAGAACAGCCTCAATTCGTCAGGGCATGGACTCTACAAGGTGTCGAAAGCGTTCCACAGGGATGCTGTCCCATGTTAACTCCAATGCTTCCCACATTTGTATCAGGTTTGCTGGTGGACCCTTCTTGATACACACAGGAAACGGTTGAGCGTGAAAAACCCAGCAGTGGTGCAGTTCTTGACACACTCAAATCAAATGTTATTTGCCACATGCACTGAATGCAACAGGTGTAGACCTTACAGTGAAATGCTTACTTACAAGCCCTTAACCAACAATGCAGTTTTAATAAAAAATAAGTGTAAAGAACCGGTGCACCTACTACCTACCAATTCCCATTCAAAGGCACTTAAATATTTTGTCTTGCCCATTCACCCTCTGTATGGCACACATACACAATCCATGTCTCAAGGCTTAAAAATCCTTCTTTAACCTGTCTCCTCCCCTACACCGATTGAAGTGGATTTAACAAGTGACATCAATAAGGGATCATAGCTTTCACCTGGTCAGTCTGTCATGGAAAGAGCAGGTTTTCCTAATGTTTTGTACACTCAGTGTATAGATACTTTTTGTAAATAAGCATAGGCCTACACCACACCAGGAGTAGGCAACCCTGTTCCTGGAGAGCCACAGGGTATGCAGGATTTTGCTTTAACCGACCAAGACCAGGTGTGTTGAATTTAGTCAATCATTGAACTGACCAACTGAGCTTATTGATCAGTTCAGTGGTTGACTAAATTCAACACACCTGGTCATCCAGGTCGGTTAAAGCAAAATCCGGCATACCCTGCAGCTCTCCAGGAACAGGGTTGCCTACCCCTGGTCTACGCAGTTTAATTCATAGCGAATTAGGTGCATTAATTATTTTAAAAGCGTAATCTAGTGGCATATTTGTGTAGGACCTGGTATCTTATTTCTCAGTGAATAATGTATGTAGAAAATGGACGTGAGATTGGTAAACCTACTGTCATGATACGTCTTTTTTGTAAATTGAAGGTAACAGAGTCATCTCCAAGTAGAAGAAATCCTGGACATAAAATAATTTCAACATAAATTCTGATTTATTATATGCCTTCGTCATACTGTATCTCAATAACATTGCCGACCTTTGAGACCAACCGCTTGGTGGAGCTACATAGAGGTAAAGAGGCGGAGCCTACGTAATGGATGAGAGCAGTCATTGGATGAGAGCCGTGGGGTGGTCACGAGGTCAGTTACCTACTAAGCATAGGTCGTCACTAGTTACTACAGCCACAAAGTCATAAACCCCGCCTATTTCTACAATTTATCTTCTTAAATTGGGATTTTAAACCAAACCACACTGCTAACCTTATGTATAACCCTAACCTTAAAGTAAGACCAAAACGCTAACTTTGTGGCTGTGGTAACACGCAGCTGTCTAGTGCAAGCGCTATGGCTAGAAGATAGCCTAAATAAACAGCCTGGTCTCATAGACTAGACGTAGCATAGTAAATGTAAATCCGGGATTTTTAAATTAGTTTGATATGTTACGTTTGGTATGGTTACATAAGACAGATGGTTACTTAAGGTTAAAAGAAAAGCAGGGTGGTTGATCAGGATGGGTGGGCTTATAACGCACAAGTCTAGCAACCCAAAGGTTGCGTGTTTGAATCTCATCACAGACAACTTTAGAATTGTAACTATTTAGCAACTATTTTTTTGCTGTTACTTTTTACCCCTTTTTTGTGATATCCAATTGGTAGTTACAGTCTTGTCCCATCGCTGCAACTCCTGTACGGACTCGGGAGAGAGCCATGCGTCCTCCGAAACACTGCTTCTTGACACACTGCTCGCCTAACCCGGATGCCAGCAGCACCAATGTGTCGGAGGAAACCCTGACATCGCTGGGCCATGTGCGCCGCCTCAAGGGTCTCCCGATCGCGGCCGGCTGCGACACAGCCCGGGATCAAACCCGGGTCTGTAGTGACGCCTCAAGCACTGCGATGCAGTGCCTTAGACCGCTGCGCCACTCGGGAGGCCCGCTAATTAGCAACGTTAACTACTTACTACTTTCTAGCTACTTTGCAACTACTTAGCATGTTAGCTAACCCTCCCCCTAACCCTTTAACCTAACTCCTAAACTTAACCCTAACCTTAACCCCTAGCTAACATTAGCCAGCTAACTAACGTTAGCCACTTAGCTATAATTTGTGACATTCTATTCGATTTGCAAATTCGTAACATATTGTACGTTTTGCAAATTGGTAACATATTGTACGTTTTGCAAATTCGTAACATATAATAACAATTGTAATTCGTAACATATCATATAAAACGAGTGATGGACATCCACAAAGTAATACATACCATACGAAACGTAACATAAATGGAGTGTCTCGGATTTACCTACAGAATGGATGCTGATGTTGTAGTTTCAATGAGCAAGGAAGGGGGAATAGGCAAAAAGCCTGATATGGACAGTGATGGTGCAGAGATGGCAGGAGCAGTGGAATAGCAATACTAAGGGCAGGCATAGTATTGCCCTTAATACTAGCTGCTTATAAAGCCCATTGAAATAAAGCCCATTGAAGAAGTACGTACATAATAATACGATATGCTCTAAGACCAGGTTGCAGCAAAACACTGTGCATCGTCGACCTCAATCACACATTGAAATAGGCTAAATTAGCTAGCTAGCTAATTGACCAAAGCTCAACGGGGTGAGGAGAGATAAGTATCTCAAGCTAACGTAACCTAGCTAGCTTAGCTAAATTAACAGTTCTGTCATTTTCGCCGGTCAATAAGCATTAAAGGGCGAACTGTGGACTTTGTGCGTGGGAAGAATCTCTTGCTACCGTTAGTTGTCAGTGGTTAGCTAGTTGTCTTTCGTTTCGAGGTCATCCTCACCAGTGTGTATCGAGTTAGCTAACGTTACAGCAAGCTTTTTGGAGTCTGTAAGCTTGACTAGGTAGCTAACAATTTAGCTAACTAACGTTAGCTGAAAGTCGTCTTCAGTTGGAAAAGACCAGACATGAAGAGTCTTCCATATTTCTGCCGGGGGGAAGTCGTTCGAGGATTCGGGCGAGGAAGCAAAGAACTAGGGATTCCCACAGGTAACGTTAAACGTAGCTAAACGGTATCATCTAAAGATGTTTGTGATTATGTTAACGTTATGCTTCACCGGCATGTTTTGATAATAATTTGATAATTTGACTTCACTACTTAGCTAACTACTGATGTTGGCAGCTAGCTAGAGAGATTCTATATGCCTTGCGCTTGTATCGCGCTAGCACTTTTTAGCTAGTTACCTAGGCTTTGCTATGACTGAAGGAGGATTCCGAGTTAGCTGATAACGAACCCCCTCATCTGTGGTTTTACGCTACGTGGGCTGCACACTGTCTGTGTCGCAATCCCTGTGATGATAGTTACCGAACTAGCCTGTGACATTATTACTATTAGTTAGGCTAGGTAGGTAACGGTGCCTAACGTTAGTTAGTTACATTACGGTAGGCCAACTCTCTATTTTCATACAACTTCATTACTCGTCAAAGTTGTCATCTGACCGAACTATAATCGACAACGACTCATGTTTGCAAGCTAGTTAACGTTTTTGACTGTAGCCACAAAAGCAATCGCTAACTGTGTTGATTGACCAAGCTAACTAACTAGACTTTTGACCTGACTTCCTCAAAGCAACTCCGCTAGGTAGCTACGTTCGAATTTCCAGTGAAAATTCTAGAAACGAAAGAAGGAAACAATTAGACCCAAATCCATGCTCGAATACAGTTAGTTAACTACAGTTATACAACGGGCGTGTCTAATGCTGATTTGTTGAAACCGTAATCCACAAATTACCACCGGCTAAATCTGATGTTAAAATGCCTATTTACTCTATTCCATCTGACTGCGCAATCCACTGTCACATAAACCCAGCCAGGCAATCTCTAACATCATCTCCACTATAAAAAGCAGCTAGACATTATCTCAAATTTATTTTAGACTAACATTTAGTTTTCAATAGCAGAGATTTGTATAAACCTTGCTGTCTGTCTCTCCAACATTTGCAACATTGTTTCAATATTCAAATTTGATCTCCAGTTGTGCCATAGTAATGAACATGTCAGGGTGAGACAGACAGGCAGCTTTTCTCAGCCAGTCGAAATCATGAATCAGCATCATTTTTATGGATATATATATATATATACACACACACACACAAAGAACTACCAATAGAAAACATATAGTTTTACTGTCTTTCCAGCTTCAGTTTGAAGTGATTGTGTTAGCTGTGTTGTTGACTAGCGCCTCTGAACAAGTGTCCAGATGAGAGAGCACATTTTGTACACCAGGTGAAATCGCGCATCATTAGCTCATTGTTATGGATGTTTCCAAATAAATGTAACTAAAAATCAAGCTTTAACAACTGCAAATGCAGCTACTTTGCTGTTATTCTGGCTGCACGTAAGTTAGCCGTAGTTGGCTAGCTAGCAAGCAAGGGATAAGAACGTTGCCAGCCAGTATGGCAATGGAACATTTAGAACGAACGACTGGGTCAGATATAGAACATAAAGACTGAACGAATGGATCGTGTCTCTGGCAACCAAACCTATAGAACGAATGTCCAGCCGGCTTGTGTAGCAACCCTAAATTTGTGTCGGGACTATATCTTGTGGAAGGATGAAATTGTATGAATAAATGAATCAAAATAACATTTTTAATGAAAATATGTCAATCATTATTTTAATATGTTGGTAACCCTCGAAGCCGGTGTTTGGAGGATATATTGGTACGGTTTGCCAGCCCTCGACTTCGTCTCTGGCCTAACACCCGCGCAGATATATCCTCCAAACACCGGCTTCTCGGGCATTATCACTTTTATACAACGGGTTACCAACATATTCACTTAATTAGCTAACTAGTTAAGTTACCTTACCTTGTTAAGTTGTACTGCTTTCTAGCTAGCTAGTGGACTTGCGCGAAACATTTGACATAAAATGTTGTTTATCACATGCGCAACAGGTGTAGACCTTACAGTGAAATGCTTACTTACAAGCCCTAAACCAACAATGCAGTTTAAGAAAAGGAGAAAAAAAAGTGTTAAGTAAAAAATAGCAAATAATTAAAGAGCAGCAGTAAAATACAATAACAGTAGGGAGGCTATATACAGGGGGCAGGGACGGCTTGTTCAATAGGGCGATATGGGCGACGCACTGCCAAACGGGAAAAGGAAGGGATTTTTTTTCTAATCAATTATAAAAAATAAAAAATAAAAAAAAATATTTTTTTTTAAATAAATTTATAAAAAATTATATCACGGCAACAGCAGTTATCAGTGTTCACGTCTGATCTGCCAGCCACTAAATGTCAAATCAGGCTAAAGTCGTGCTTCAAATGGCCCCGCCCGTTTTTTGGGCGATTTCAGTCAGGTTGAAAATCGCCCAGAAGTCTCTCATAGCCTGTCATGTAAAATCTATTTTTTTCACATTTCAAAGCTTTCAATACATTCTCTATGGGTGTCTGTGTGCATGCACTTACGCGCTTTCGTCATACGTGACGTAACGTTGAACGTAACTAAGACAATGGCGGCTATCAGCGTCTATGTTGCGACCTGCAGTGTGGCGTTATTTTATGTTTTTAATTTGTAGACTTAGTTTACAAACATTCTGCAAACATTCTGCTTTGGACTGATCTTCGGTTTTGGACTGATCTTGTTGATCGTGTACATACCCGCTACGAACGGACTAAATAATGAAAACGCTGCTGGCAGAGAGGTGGAGCCGGCCACCTTCACCCTGGTCAGAGCGGACCGCGATCCTGGTAAGAGAGCGACTGTACCCCGACATTGAACTGCTTTCTGTGTCATTGAACCTTACTATTGTTGATAAAACAAGTTTACTGGAGAACGGAGAAAAAGTAGAGACTTTTGGACAAGGTGGATAATTGTATAATATAAGGCAGTTTATTCAGAGGTAAAGATATCTGCAATCGGCGTTCACGGACCCGTTCGTCAAACTCTTAGGGAGCTATAAATCAAGCCCCATTACTTACCATATCAGATAAGAGAAATTGCTGCAGCTACATATATTTTACATCCTGGCCCTACATAGTTCACTATTTGCATCACTTACCAAAATATTACATGTGGTCATATATGCTTGGAAAGTGGAGATGCCATAGAACGTCAAAAAAGTAAACATTGCTGGAGACACATTGCGTTTGCTAGCGAAGAGATTTGTTGTGGCAAATGAACTTGGGCTGGGAATTGCCAGGAACCTCACGATAAGATATATGCATCAGCATTGCGAGTCTCATGATTCTATACGTATTGCGATTCGATACTGTGATTTTATTGCGCACCATATGTCTGTTGCAGAGGGATCAGAAAGCCATGAGAACGAGTTTTGATCAGTCATGGAAATAAAAGTGCTGAAAACAAATTGGCTCCCAATGTGAAAAGATTGAGAACAAGCTATGAAGGAACAATAATGGTGTTTTGGTGCAGGTACAGCCAACTAGCGCTAAAATATTGCGATATTGTCAATACAGTATATCGTAAAGTATCACTATGTAACTCGATTTCTTTCACCCCAATCCCTCAAATTAACGGTAAATAACTGAATTGTTTGCCCCACATTTAGCTAAGATGATTAGCTAGCCAGCTAAAATGTTTTATTTAGTTAGCAGTCGCATCTACAATAGTTTACTGTCAATAACATGTCTCCAAAAATGACGTGGTGTCTCCAATTGTGTTGACATTTTACAATTGCAATGCGCATCCATGAGTATCCACTTTCTGTAGCTCAGCTGGTAGAGCATGGTGCTTGTAACGCCAAGGTAGTGGGTTCGATCCCCGGGACCACCCATACACAAAAATGTATGCACGCATGACTGTAAGTCGCTTTGGATAAAAGCGTCTGCTAAATGGCATATTATTATTATTATTATTATTATTATCTGAAGAGAGCCCCGAAACATTGTGTGCAGACATTTTATGCAATAAATGAAGTAGGTTCAATCTAGTAGTTCTGATCTTCTGATTGGTCCTGATGAGTTGGGCGAGGTCCCCTCCAGGCTACTGTCACTGTTGCATTGGCTCTGAGTCGGGTTCTCTGTCTTCAAATGTTCAGCCTAAGAGAGGGGATTTTTGTGTGTGTGTGTGTGTGTGTGTGTTTAACAGTGATGATGTGTGTGTGTGTGTGTGTTTAACAGTGATGATGTGTGTGTGTGTGTGTTTGTGTGTGTGTGTGTCCTCAGAGCAAGAACTCGTGAGTTGGAAGAACTGAGAGGCCTATGGCGTGGGTGTTGTCCTTGGCCACCTGCTGACAAGGCTGACAAGATAGGACCCTTTTGTCCATTGTTATTGGATAGGAACATAACTTATAACCAGCTCCTGACCTAAATAGATCTTAGCACAACATTTTACTCAACATATCATATTCCATATTCACTATAACAAATATATTTACTACGACATTAGCAAGAACCGCCACATCCTCAGCCGGCTAATCCAGTGTGTGAAGTTTTGCGGAGTGTTTGAGTTAGCTTTGCGAGGCAAAGATGAAACTGAGGGCTCCACCAACCCTGGTAAGCCAACACTTTTGAGATCAGTCAATAAATGCTTCTGGTATTGACTTATATGCTGCCCCTGTCTTCATGTTGTTGCTGGACATATCTTTTTTTAAATGTGTGTAGGTCACCTAAATCATCAGAAAAATTGCCCCTCCTGAGAATTTTTTCAGGAGCCGCCACTGACAGGGGGTACGGGTACAGAGTCGATGTGCGGGGGCACCGGTAATTGAGGTAATATGTACATGTGGGTAGAGTTAGTGACTATGCATAAATAATAAACAAAGTAGCAGCAGCATAAAAGAGGTGGGTGGGCGTGCAATGCAAATAGTCTGGGTAGCCATGGTTAGCTGTTCAGGAGTCTTATGGCTTGGGGGTAGAAGCTGTTAAGAAGCCTTTTGGACCTAGACTTGGCGCTCCGGACTGCTTGCCGTGCGGTAGCAGAGAGAACAGTCTATGACTAGGGTGGCTGGAGTCTTTGACAATTTTTAAGTCCTTCTTCTGACACCGCCTGGTATAGAGGTCCTGGATGGCAGGAAGCTTGGCCCCAGTGATGTACTGGGCCGTACGCGCTACCCTCTGTAGTGCCTTGCGGTCGGAGGCCGAGCAGTTGCCATACCAGGCAGTGATGCAACCAGTCAGGATGCTCTCGATGGTGCAACTGTATAACTTTTTGAGGATCTGAGGACCCATGCCAAATCTTTTCAGTCTCCTGAGGTGGAATTGGCGTTTGTCGTGCCCTCTTCACGACTGTCTTGGTGTGTTTGGACCATGATAGTTTGTTGGTGATGTGGACACCACGGAACTTGAAGCTCTCAACCTGTTCCACTACAGCCCCGTCGATGAGAATGGGGGCGTGCTCAGTCCTCTTTTTTCCCCCCTGTAGCCCACAATCACCTCCTTTGTTTTGATCACGTTGAGGGAGAGGTTGTTATCTTGGCACCACATTGCCAGGTCTCTGACCTCCTCCCTATAGGCTGTCGGTGATCAGGCCTACCACTGTTGTGTCGTCGGCAAACTTAATGATGGTGTTGGAGTCGTGCCTGGCCATGCAGTCTTGGGTGAACAGGGAGTACAGGAGGGGACTGAGCACGCACCCCCTGAGGGGCCTCCGTGTTGGGGATCAGCGTGGCAGATGTGTTGTTACCTACCCTTACCACCTGGGTGCGGCCCGTCAGGAAGTCCAGGATCCAGTTGCAGAGGGAGGTGTTTAGTCCAAGGATCCTTAGCTTAGTGGTGAGCTTTGAAGGCACTATGGTGTTGACATGACGTTAAAGGTACACTGCGTGGCCAAGAGGATGAGGACACACCTTCAAATTAGTGGATTCGGCTATTTCAGCCACACCTGTTGCTGACAGATGTATAAAATTGAGCACACATCCATGCAATCTCCATAGACAAACACTGGCAGTAGAATTACCTTACTGAAGAGCTCAGTGACTTTCACATAGGATGCCACCTTTGCAACAAGTCAGTCAGATTTCTGCCCTGCTAGAGCTGCCCCGCTCAACTCTAAGTGCTGTTATTGTGAAGTGGAAACGTCTAGGAGCAACAACGGCTCAGCTGCGAAGTGGTAGGCCACACATGCTCACAGAATAGGACCGACGAGTGCTGAAGCGCGTAAAAATCGTCTGTCCTCGGTTGCAACACTCACTACCCAGTTCCAAACTGCCTCTGGAAGCAACGTCGGCACAATAACTGTTTGTCAGGAGTTTCATGAAATGGGTTTCCATGGCCGAGCAGCAGCACACAAACCTAGGATCACCATGCATAATGCCAAGTGTCGGCTGGAGTGGTGTAAATCCACCTCTACGCAGACGACACCATTTTGTATACATCTGGCCCTTCATTGGACACTGTGTTAACAAACCTCAAAACGAGCTTCAATGCCATACAACACTCCTTCAGTAGCCTCCAACTGCTCTTAAACACTAGTAAAACTAAATGCATGCTTTTCAATCGAACGCTGCTGGCACCTGCCCACCCGACTAGAATCACCACACTTGACGGGTCTGACCTAGATTATGTGGACAACTACAAATACCTAGGTGTCTGGTTAGACTGTAAACTCTCCTTCCAGACTCACATAAAGAATCTCCAATCCAAAGTTAAATCTAGAATCGGCTTCCTATTTCGCAACAAAGCCTCCTTCACTCATGCTGCCAAACATGCCCTCGTAAAACTGACTATCCTACCGATCCTTGACTTCGGTGATGTCATTTACAAAATAGCCTCCAACACTACTCAGCAAATTGGATGTAGTCTATCACAGTGCCATCCGTTTTGTCTCCAAAGCCCCATACGCTACCCACCACTGTGACCTGTACGCTCTTGTTGGCTGGTCCTCACTACATGTTCGTCGTCAAACCCACTGGCTCCAGGCCATCTATAAATCACTGCTAGGCAAATCCCCGCCTTATCTTAGCTCATTGGTCACCATAGCAGCACCCACCCGTAGTCTGCGCTCCAGCAGGTATATCTCACTGGTCATTCCCAAAGCCAACACCTCCTTTGGCCGCTATTCCTTCCAGTTCTCTGCTGCCAATGACTGGAACGAATTGCAAAAATCTCTGAAGCTGGAGACTCTTATCTCCCTCACTAACTTTAAGCATCAGTTGTCAGAGCACCTTACCGATCACTGCACCTGTACACAGCCCATCTGAAATTAGCCCACCCAACTACCTCATCCCTATATTGTTATTTATTTTGCTCTTTTGCACCCCAGTATCTCTATTTGCACATAATCTCTTGCACATCTAGCATTCCAGTGTTAATACTATTGTAATTATTTTGCACTATAGCCTATTTATTGCCTTACCTCCATAACTTGCTACATTTGCACACACTGTATATATATTTTCTGTTGTATTTTTGACTTTATGTTTTTTACCCCATATGTAACTCTGTGTTGTTTTTATCGCACTGCTTTGCTTTATCTTGGCCAGGTCGCAGTTGTAAATGAGAACTTGTTCTCAACTGGCTTACCTGGTTAAATAAAGGTGAAATAAAAAATTAAATAAAAAAAAGCTCGCCGCCATTGGACTCTGGAGCAGTGGAAACGTGTTCTCTGGAGTGATGAATCATGCTTCACCATTTGGCAGTCCGACGGACAAATCTGGGTTTGGCGGATGCCAGAAGAACGCTACCTGCCCGAATGCATAGTGCCAACTGTAAAGTTTGGTGGATGAGGAATAATGGTCTATTTTTCATGGTTCTGGCTAGGCCCCTTAGTTCCAGTGAAGGGACATCTTAACGCTACAGCATACAATGAGATTCTAGACGATTCTGTGCTTCCAACTTTGTGGCAACAGTTTGGGGAAGGCCCTTTCCTGTTTCAGCATTACAATGCCCCCGTGCACAAAGCGAGATACATACAGAAATGGTTTGTCGAGATCGGTGTGGAAGAACTTGACTGGCCTGCACAGAGGCTTGACGTCAACCCCATCGGACACCTTTGGGATGAATTGGAACGCCGACTGCAAGCCAGGCCTAGTCACCCAACATCAGTGCCCGACCTCACTAATGCTCTTGTGGCTGAATGGAAGCAGGTCCCCGCAGCAATGTTCCAACATCTAGTGGAAAATCTTCCCAGAAAAGTGCTGTTACAGCAGCAAAGGGGGGACCAACTCCATATTAATGCCCATGATTTTGGAATGAGATGTTCGATGAGCAGGTGTTCACATACTTTTGGCTATGTAGTGTATTTAGCTACCTTTTTAACCTCTTAGATGTAAAGTCCCCTTTTTAGGGGACCTCCATGGTTCTGTTACCGGTTCTGACCGACATTTTGACTTATAAATCGATCTGTGGACAACATAGATTGAAATGGCTTGCATTGAGTGATAGCCCTGGTTCCCATGGACACAATAGTATGTTTTACACCTGTGTGACATAGGATGTGAAATCTGAAACCACTTGAAGCTGGGATGTCCCTCCTACCATTTTTATTCGTTTTTCCGACTGCCCATCAACTCCTGGCTGAACACTATGTCACAGCCACTGACAAGGCACATGCCTGCACCCTTACATCAGAGATGACAAATTCAAAGATGGCCTACTTTTCTATACTCAAGGGGGAGAGAGACAAACATAGCTTGACTGTTGTTTTGCTATTAACCTCAATGCTATTGTTTTTAATTTCGTAAAGCTGCTTGTAGAAGGCGGTTGACTGGTTAGCTACGGGCAAGCAAAAGAGTTGCCTGCGCGATGTTTATGAGTCGGAGACGGCCTGCCTGTCTGCCCACACTCATTGATGTAGGCTGTGTGGCATGTTCTTACCACTGCTGAACAGACCAGACCCCTCGCTGCACTGTGCACCTAGTGCTGCTAATAATCTGCTTATCATAGCCTATCCAGTCCAAGTGCAAATACAAGTCGCGAGTTCGAGTCACCAGTGGTCGAGAAGGCGAATCACAAGTAATGAAAATCGTGTGCTGGACTCGAGTACTTCAACACTGGTCTGAATAAATTGTTTAGTTTTCAATGTCATTCAAGGAAGCTTCAAGGGATCCAACATAAAAGATAATATAAGCAACTTTACAAGGTCAGGCAGAAATGCAATTGATGGAATGAGACTACTTGGTCAAGAAGACGACTGTTAGTCAAGACTACTGCCAGTGAAGTCAACCTTACCCTTTTTTTCAGACCAACTAGCAAAACTATGGAAATGCTTTTCAAGTACAGTTTGACTTGCATGTCACCACTTTTGTTAGTCATTTTATTGTGGTGTTATGGGAGAGTGGGTTAGTGATCAAATGGGCACTCCCCGCAGACTCTTCTTAAAAGCAGGGCTCGACATTAAAGCTTGGCCAGGCAAGTAAAATTTGATTTGTTTAAAAAAATGTTTGGTTACTACATGATTCCATATGTGTTATTTCATAGTTTTGATGTCTTCACTATTATTCTACAATGTAGAAAATAGTAAAAATAAAGAAAAACCCTTGAATGAGTAGGTGTGTCCAAACTTTTGACTGGTACTGTATATTAACCTACACCTAATAAGAGAGGGGGATGAGTTGCTCTGCAGCCCATGATGATTAACAACCCATCACAAGACCCACAGCCAGCGAGGCTGGTTGACTGTGTGTCATTTGCTCCATCAGCGGGGCTTCGGCACAGACACACAGATAGTCCTACTAGGCTACTACACATCTCTTTCGTGCCACAGCTCCACCGGAGTGGAATAAGATATTCGAAAAGATTTAGCTCCACAAAATATATGTTGTCAATGTCATGATTCCTCTCATCCCACCTGTAGCATTTGAGCCAAATGTATAGCAGTCTTTTTGTGTGTTAACCTTTAAAAAAAAAAAAATTGGGGGGTGGCCGCTAGGGGGGGTGATAACATTGTCTACAGGCAAGCACAGAAAATGATTTCACATCCCTGCTATGTACTTGCATTTACTTCACTCATTTTAAGTCACCATTTTGGCCGATGGTGTTATTTATTTTTGGGGGGGGGGGGGACAAGTGACTACAGCTTTTGGACAAGTAAAAAACCAGTCCTACTTGTGGCAAAAAAAGTTAATGCCAAGCCCTGTAACGTAAATGTCCTTTTCATGTCTCTTCTGATCAGCCAACTTCCCAGACTCTGTGGTGGAGCACCTGCCTGGCGACATCAGCACAGGGATCTACTATGGCTGGGCGTGCGTGGACACCGGAGACATCCACAAGATGGTGATGAGCATCGGCTGGAACCCCTACTACAAGAACACCAAGAAATCCATGGCAGGTCCAGCTTTCCCACCCATATAGGCTAGAAAAGTATATAGGCCTATACAGTTGTGGCAGAATATATTGGCACTGCTTAAATAATTCCCTATTTCTTCTAAAATAAGTTGAAAAATATTTTATTTTTATTGGATTCGCAACATTGCAGAACAAATTGTATTTGTGTAAACTTAAGTTTACAATTTAAATGTTAAAATTAAAGACAACTGGCCTGGACAACATTATTGGCACCCCGGAGCTAGTACTTGGTTGCACAGCTTTGGCCAAGATAACAGCAGACAAATACCTATTGTAGCTATCAATGAGCTTGCTGCACCTTTTCTACTGGCAATTGGCCCACACCTCAGCAGCAAACTGTTTTTAATTCTTCAATATTTGAGGGGTGCCCTCCACCAACTGCTGTTTTCAGATCTCGCCATAGGTTTTGGATGTGATTCAGATCTGGACTCTTTGCTGGCCACTCCAGAACAGTCCAGTGTTTCTTCTTAAACCATTCCTGGGTGATTTGATGTATGCTTGGGGTTGTTGTCCTGCTGGAAGACCCAAAACCTTCAATGGAGACGCAGTTTTTGGACACTGGGTTGAACATTAGACTCAAACACCTTAATAATCTGCTGACTTCATGATGCCTTGCACACATTCAATGCTCCTAGTACCAGAGGCAGCAAAGCAACCCCACCGCATTATCAATCCTCCCTGTGTTTGATTGTAGGGAGGGGTGTTCTTTTCATTGAATGCTTAATTTGGCCGTCGACGCTACTAGCTATTATTAGCTGCTAACTAGTGACGTGACTTTCATTAATATGATGACTGTTATTTATCGAATAATAATAATAAATAATAATAATAATATGCCATTTAGCAGACGCTTTTATCCAAAGCGACTTACAGTCATGCGTGCATACATTTTTTTTGTGTATGGGTGGTCCCGGGGATCGAACCCACTACCTTGGCGTTACAAGCGCCGTGCTCTACCAGCTGAGCTACAGAGGGTTCTGGCTTGTAGTGGAGTGTACTCAGAGCAGATACTCAGTGATTGTCCCACCTCGTGTCTTTAGTCAAAGTTCTAGGTCACTTTACACGCACAGCTGCAGACTGGCAATGTTCTGGTCTAGTGAGTTTATCTTCACCTCGTGTTGAGATTCAAAGGTCTAACCATTTTAAGCCGTATAGCCACAGCTCCACGCTTTCTGGTCTAATGTAAATTTTGTTACCAAGGCTTTTTATGCACTCTGGTAAAAGGGGCGTTCCTACTTGCTTACACGGTCTCTGAGCTCACTTGGGGCTTGGCTACTGACTTTGCATAGCTTATATGAAAACCTATGATCTCGTTAGTACTAAAATCACATTCATATCTTAACAAATACTTTCATAATTTTTCATTTCATATACACAACATATTGGATGAAGACTTGACAGATAGAATGTGTATACTTTCCAAATTACAGTACTTTCTTGATACCATCCTTAATGACATCACAACAATATGACATGATTATTCTTTAGATCCCCACTGACCATTCCCCACATTCTGTTTTTGGAGACAAAGCACATTCCTTTCAATACTGAAGAGCAATGGAGAGACTCCACTCCTGCCTAATTTACGACCGAGTGTTAAGGTGTAAAAACCGGCCCAGCCCCACTTCCCCTCTTCTGTGGGTGAGAGGGTCTGGTTGTTGTCAGCCATTTGACAAGCTGATCTGAGACCTTTGGATCCTCTGCCAGGCCAAGCTAGCTAGCTAACCTTATGCTAACATGTCTTCCAGTAGAAAGGTGCAGCAAGCTCATTGATGGCTACAACAAGCATTTGTCGGGAGTCATCTTGGCCCAAGGCTGTGCAACCAAGTACTAGCTCCAGGGTGCCAATAATTGTGGCCATGCCGTTTGCCATTATTTTCTAAATTTAAAATTGTAAATGTAAGTTTTACAAAAAGAAAGTTCTGGAATGTTGGAAATCCAATAAAAATGTGTGGAGACAGTGTTTTTTCAATGTCAACTTATTTTAGAAGAAATAAGGAATTATTTTTAAAGGTACAATATGCAAAAACCGCTCTGACATTTCCTGGTTGCAAAAATTCTAATAGTTTGCCTAATTTCAGTTGTGACAAAACAAGCAATGCATGGTGTATAGAACCGCTGTAAAATATATATTTTAAATAACCAAAACAATTGTATTTTCAGCTGTTTGAAGCTGGTGTACAAAACCGAAAGTAAAAGACGCAAAAGCGAAACTTAAGATCGGGAAGCATAAAAATAGAACAGATCGACCGCTTCTTAGACTTGCTTACAATGAGAGTGACAGATCTATAGTTACTTTTTTATTGTCACGTGCACAGGTACAGTGAAATGCCTTTCTTGCAAGCTCCAAACCCAACAATGCAGTAATCAATATCAATGTAGCACAAACAATTACAATAAATATAAATAAGTTCTAGGCCTCCCGAGTGGCGCAGGGGTCTAAGGCACTGCAGTTTTTGAGGTGTAACTAGAGACCCGGGTTTGATCCCAGGCTGTGTCACAGCCGGCCGTGACCGGGAGACCCATGAGGCGGTGCACAATTGGCCCAGCGCTGTCCGGGTTAGGGGAGGATTTGGCCTGTCAGGATTTCCTTGTCCCATCGCGCTCTAGCGACTCCTTGTGGCTGACCGGGCGCCTGCAAGCTGACTTCGGTCGCCTGCTGGATGGTGTTTCCTCCGACACATTAGTGCGGCTGGCTTCCGGGTTAAGCGAGCAGTGTGTCAAGAAGCAGTGCGGCTTGGCAGGGCCGTGTTTCGGATGACGCATGGCTCTCGACCTTCGCCTCTCCCGAGTCCGTAGGGGAGTTGCAGCGATGGGACAAGACTGTAACTACCAATTGGATATCACGAAAAAAGGGGTAAAATTAATATACACTGCTCAAAAAAATAAAGGGAACACTTAAACAACACAATGTAACTCCAAGTCAATCACACTTCTGTGAAATAAAACTGTCCACTTAGGAAGCAACACTGATTGACAATAAATGTCACATGCTGTTGTGCAAATGGAATAGACAACAGGTGGAAATTATAGGCAATTAGCAAGACACCCCCAATAAAGGACTGGTTTTGCAGGTGGTGACCACAGACCACTTCTCAGTTCCTATACTTCCTGGCTGATGTTTTGGTCACTTTTGAATGCTGGCGGTGCTTTCACTCTAGTGGCAGCATGAGACGGAGTCTACAACCCACACAAGTGGCTCAGGTAGTGCAGCTCATCCAGGATGGCACATCAATGCGAGCTGTGGCAAGAAGGTTTGCTGTGTCTGTCAGCGTAGTGTCCAGAGCATGGAGGCGCTACCAGGAGACAGGCCAGTACATCAGGAGACGTGGAGGAGGCCGTAGGAGGGCAACAACCCAGCAGCAGGACTGCTACCTCCGCCTTTGTGCAAGGAGGAGCAGGAGGAGCACTGCCAGAGCCCTGCAAAATGACCTCCAGCAGGCCACAAATGTGCATGTGTCTGCTCAAATGGTCAGAAACAGACTCCATGAGGGTGGTATGAGGGCCCTACGTCCACAGGTGGGGGTTGTGCTTACAGCCCAACACCGTGCAGGACGTTTGGCATTTGCCAGAGAACACCAAGATTGGGAAATTCGCCACTGGCGCCCTGTGCTCTTCACAGATGAAAGCAGGTTCACACTGAGCACGTGACAGACGTGACAGAGTCTGGAGACGCCGTGGAGTACGTTCTGCTGCCTGCAACATCCTCCAGCATGACCGGTTTGGCGGTGGGTCAGTCATGGTGTGGGGTGGCATTTCTTTGGGGGGCCGCACAGCCCTCCATGTTCTCGCCAGAGGTAGCCTGACTGCCATTAGGTACCGAGATGAGATCCACAGACCCCTTGTGAGACCATATGCTGGTGCGGTTGGCCCTGGGTTCCTCCTAATGCAAGACAATGCTAGACCTCATGTGGCTGGAGTGTGTCAGCAGTTCCTGCAAGAGGAAGGCATTGATGCTATGGACTGGCCTGCCCGTTCCCCAGACCTGAATCCAATTGAGCACATCTGGGACATCATGTCTCGCTCAATCCACCAACGCCACGTTGCACCACAGACTGTCCAGGAGTTGGCGGATGCTTTAGTTCAGGTCTGGGAGGAGATCCCTCAGGAGACCATCCGCCACCTCATCAGGAGCATGCCCAGGCGTTGTAGGGAGGTCATACAGGCACGTGGAGGCCACACACACTACTGAGCCTCATTTTGACTTGTTTTAAGGACATTACATCAAAGTTGGATCAGCCTGTAGTGTGGTTTTCCTCTTTAATTTTGAGGGTGACTCCAAATCCAGACCTCCATGGGTTGATACATTTGATTTCCATTGATAATTTTTGTGTGATTTTGTTGTCAGCACATTCAACTATGTAAAAAAAGTATTTAATAAGATTATTTCATTCATTCAGATGGAGGATGTGTTGTTTTAGTGTTCCCTTTATTTTTTTGAGCAGTGTATTAATTTTTTTTATATAACACAAGAAAGTAAGAACCTATATACAGGGTCAGTTCCAATGGCATATTTACAATGTGCAGGGATACTGGAGTCATAGAGGTAGATGCGTATAGGGGCAAGGTGACTAGGCATCAGCATGTATGGTGAGGCGGCAGGGAGCCTTGCGGTTAGAGAGTAGGGCCAGTAATCGGAAGGTCGCTGGTTCAAATACCCGAGGTGACAAGGTGAAAAATATGTCGATGCCCTTGAGCAAGGCACTTAAACCTAATTTGCTCCAGGGGCGCCGTACTACTATGGCTGACCCTGTAAAATGACACATTTCACTGCACCTATCCGGTGTAATTGACAATAAATAAAAATAACATCTAAACGGCGTAGCAGCAGCTTAAATGATTGTAAGTGTATGTAGAGTCAGTATAAATGTGTGTGTGTGTGTGTGTAGAGTGTTAAAATACAAGGGTCAACTCCGTCATTCTGCTAGCTATTTAGCAGTCTTCAGCAGTTCAGGAGCCTGTTGGTGTCAGACTTGATGTACTGTTTTCCGTGCGAAAGCACTGATGTCATACTCCCATATACGTTATTTCCTATATATACAGTGCATTCGGAAAGTATTCAGACCCCTTGACTTTTTCCACATTTTGTTACGTTACAGCCTTATTCTAAAATGTATTTAAAAAATCTACACATAATACCCCATAATGACAAAGCAAAAACAGGTTTAGAAATTTTGCAAATGTATTAAAAATAAGAATTACTTAAATATTACATTTACATAAGTATTCAGACCCTTTACTCAGTACTTTGTTGAAGCACCTTTGGCAGCGATTACAGCCTTGAGTCTTCTTGGGTATGATGCTACAAGCTTAGCACACCTGTATTTGGGGAGTTTCTTCCATTCTTCTCTGCAGATCCTCTCAAGCTCTGTCTGGTTGTATGGGGAGTGTCGCTGCACAGCTATTTTCAGGTCTCTCCAGAGATGTTTGATAGGGTTCAAGTCCGGGATCTGGCTGGGCCACTCAAGGACATTCAGAGACTTCTCCCGAAGCCACTCCTGCGTTGTCTTGGCTGTGTGCTTCGGGTCGTTGTCCTGTTGGAAGGTGAACCTTCGCCCCTGTCTGAGGTTTTCATCAAGGATCTCTCTGTACTTTGCTCCGTTCATCTTGCCATCGATCTTGACTAGTCTCCCAGTCCCTGCCGCTGAAAAACATCCCCACAGCATGATGCTGCCACCACAATGCTTCACCTTAGGGATGGTGCCAGGTTTCCTACAGACGTGACGCTTAGCATTCAGGCCAAAGAGTTCAATCTTGGTTTCATCAGACCAGAGAATCTTGAGTCCTTTAGGTGCCTTTTGGCAAACTCCAAGCAGGTTGTCATGTGCCTTTTTACTGAGTGGCTTCCGTCTGGCCACTCTACCATAAAGGCCTGATTGGTGGAGTGCTGCAGAGATGGTTGTTCTTCTGGAAGATTCTCCCATCACCACAGAGGAACTCTGGAGCTCTGTCAGAGTGACCATTTGGGTTCTTGATCACCTCCCTGATCAAGGCCCTTCTCCCCCGATTGCTCAGTTTGGCCGGGCGGCCAGCTCTAGGAAGAGTCTTGTTGGTTCCAAACTTCTTCCATTTAAGAATGATGGAGGCCACTGTTCTTGGGGACCTTCTATGCTGCAGAAATGTTTTGGTACCCTTCCCCAGATCTGTGCCTCGACACAATCCTGTCTCGGAGCTCTACAGACAATTCCTTCGACCTCTTGGCTTGGTTTTTACTCTGATGTGCACTGTCAAATGTGGGACCTTTATATAGACAGGTGTGTGCCTTTCCAAATCATGTCCAATCAATTGAATTTACCACAGTTGGACTCCAAGTTGTAGAAACATCTCATGGATGACCAATGGAAACAGGATGTACCTGAGCTCAATTATGAGTCTCATAGCAAAGGGTCTGAATTCTTATGTAAATGTGATATTTCTATTTTATAAATTTGCAATAATAATAAAAAATAATAATAATGCTTTGTCGTTATGGGGTATTGTGTGTAGACTGAGGGAAAGAAAAAAAAAATGTAATTTAGAATAAGTCTGTAACGTAACAAAATGTGGAAAAAGGGAAAGCCGCGGAAAACTTTCTGAATACACTGTGTATGTGTAATAAATAAATATATATATCTATATACATACATACAGTGAGGGGAAAAACGTTTTTGATCCCCTGCTGATTTTGTACGTTTGCCCACTGACAAAGACATGATCAGTCTATAATTTTAATGGTAGGTTTATTTGAACAGTGAGAGACAGAATAACAACAACAAAAATCCAGAAAAACGCATGTCAAAAATGTTATAAATTGATTTGCATTTTAATGAGGGAAATAAGTATTTGACCCCTCTGCAAAACATTACTTAGTACTTGGTGGCAAAACCCTTGTTGGCAATCACAGAGGTCAGACGTTTCTTGTAGTTGGCCACCAGGTTTGCACACATCTCAGGAGGGATTTTGTCCCACTCCTCTTTGCAGATCTTCTCTGAGTCATTAAGGTTTTGAGCCTGACGTTTGGCAACTCGAACCTTCAGCTCCCTCCACAGATTTTATATGGGATTAAGGTCTGGAGACTGGCTAGGCCACTCCAGGACCTTAATGTGCTTCTTCTTGAGCCACTCCTTTGTTGCCTTGGCTGTGTGTTTTGGGTCATTGTCATGCTGGAATAACCATCCACGACCCATTTTCAATGCCCTGGCTGAGGGAAGGAGGTTCTCACCCAAGATTTGACGGTACATGGCCCCGTCCATCGTCCCTTTGATGCGGTGAAGTTGTCCTGTCCCCTTAGCAGAAAAACACCCCCAAAGCATAATGTTTCCACCTCCATGTTTGACGGTGGGGATGGTGTTCTTGGGGTCATAGGCAGCATTCCTCCTCCAAACATGGCGAGTTGAGTTGATGCCAAAGAGCTCGATTTTGGTCTCATCTGACAACACTTTCACCCAGTTCTCCTCTGAATCATTCAGATGTTCATTGGTAAACTTCAGACGGGCATGTATATGTGCTTTCTTGAGCAGGGGGACCTTGCGGGCGCTGCAGGATTTCAGTCCTTCACGGCGTAGTGTGTTACCAATTGTTTTCTTGGTGACTATGGTCCCAGCTGCCTTGAGATCATTGACAAGATCCTCCCGTGTAGTTCTGGGCTGATTCCTCACCGTTCTCATGATCATTGCAACTCCACAAGGTTTGACCTTGCATGGAGCCCCAGGCCGAGGGAGATTGACAGTTATTTTGTGTTTCTTCCATCTGCGAATAATCGCTCCAACTGTTGTCACCTTCTCACCAAGCTGCTTGGCGATGGTCTTGTAGCCCATCCCAGCCTTGTGTAGGTCTACAATCTTGTCCCTGACATCCTTGGAGAGCTCTTTGGTCTTGGCCATGGTGGAGAGTTTGGAATCTGATTGATTGCTTCTGTGGACAGGTGTCTTTTATACAGGTAACAAACTGAGATTAGGAGCACTCCCTTTAAGAGTGTGCTCCTAATCTCAGCTCGTTACCTGTATAAAAGACACCTGGGAACCAGAAATCTTTCTGATTGAAAGGGGGTCAAATACTTATTTCCCTCATTAAAATGCAAATCAATTTATAACACTTTTGACATGCGTTTTTCTGGATTTTGTTGTTGTTATTCTGTCTCTCACTGTTCAAATAAACCTACCATTAAAAGTATAGACTGATCATTTCTTTGTCAGTGGGCAAACGTACAAAATCAGCAGGGGATCAAATACTTTTTTCCCTCACTGTGTGTGTGTGTTATATATATATATATATATATATATATATACACAGTACCAGTCATACGTTTGGACACCTACTCATTCAAGGGTTTTTCTTTATTTTTACTATTTTCTACATTGTAGAATAATAGTGAAGACATCAAAACTATGAAATAACACATGGAATCATGTAGTAACCAAGAAAGTGTTAAACAAACCTACTCTGCATCTCACAAAGATATGGCGGTTGGAACCAAAAATCTCAAATTTGAACTCTAGAACAAAGGACTGATTTCCACCAGTCTAATGTCCATTGCTCGTGTTTCTTGGCCCAAGCAAGTCTCTTCTTCGTTTTGGTGTCCTTTAATAGTGGTTTCTTTGCAGCAATTCGACCATGAAGTCCTGATTTCACGCAGTCTCCTCTGAACAGTTGATGTTGAGATGTCTGTTACTTGAATTCTGAAGCATTTATTTGGGCTACAATTTCTGAGGCTGGTAACACTAACTTATCCTCTGCAGCAGAGGTAACTCTGGGTCTTCCTTTCCTGTGGCGGTCCTCATGAGAGCCAGTTTCATTATAGCACTTGATGGTTTTTGCGACTGCACTTGAAGAAACTTTCAAAGTTTTTGAAATTGATCGTACTCTAAACAAGAGAACTATCCCTGATCAGTACACTATTCCTCGCATTGACAACACCCTAGACAGCCTGACTGGGAGCAAGTGGTTCTCTGTCCTAGATCTGCGTAATGGCTACTACCAGTTTGCCATGAGCCCTGATGATAAGGAAAAGACAGCGTTCATCTGCCCTCTGAAGTTTTACCAGTTCAAATGAATGCCTCGGGATTACCGCAGCACCAGCTACATTCCAGTGCTTGATGGCGAGAGCAGTAAGCGACATGAATCTTATGGAGGTCCTTATCTACCTGGACAACCTGATTTTTGTTTGGACGGATCCTAGAAGAGTACGAAGAACAGCTGTTGAAGGTTCTGGACTGACTGGAGGCGTGCGACTTGAAGCTGTCATTGGACAAATGCCAGTCCTGTCAGCCTCAGGTCAAATATGTGGGCCACATTGTCAGAGCAAGTAATTGCTACCAACCCCACCACAGTAGAAGCAGTGGCCACATGGGAGAAGCCCACAGAATTGAGGTCGTTCCTGGGATTATTCTCAACTACTCAACCATTGTGAAACTCATGACAGACCTAAAAGGCTACCAACCCATCAAGGGAAGAAGGACAAAATGGCCCTACAACCAAGTACTACAAGATTGGAGAGCAATTTGGAGAGTGGTGGAACCACCACTGTGACAAGGTGTTAAAATAAATCATCTATGCTTTTACCCACGCCTCAGTGTTGGCTCTTGCGGACAACACCAAGCCGTACACCCTCCATGTAGATGCCAGTTTCGAGGGGTTAGGAGCTGTTCTGTACCAAGAGTATCTTGAGGGGCTGCACCATGTAGCTTTTGCAAGCAGAAAACTGTCGGCTGCAGAGAAAAGATACCCAGTCAATCAGCTTGCCAACCTAAACCATCTGCTACCGATTGATCATCTAGTCAGGCTGGCCAAAGAACCCCAGACCCTGCAGGTCGCCCTGCCTCAGGCTGCCACGCCATCACGAAGAAACAAAGAGCCAGCTGACCAAACCAAAAGGTCACAGAATCCTACACGTGACTTACCTGACACAGACTCTGAAGAGGAGGGATGTTCAGTCGGCATCTATGATCTGCCCAGTCTGATGGGCCTGGTTCTGCCCATAGTTCTGCAAAACGCTGAGCCTGAGGGCATGAAAGGTAGCTGGACACTTGAGGAAGTACCGGAGACACCTGACGACCTAGAAAGCGTAATGGGAGAGGGGTTACCTTTCAGGATCAACTTGTGTATCCCCGTCGATCACAGAGAACGGGTCGAACCCCGCAGAGACTTACATATGTTAAATCTGGAGTGTCAGTGGATTTCCCTGTCCAGATCGTGCACAAAGGCATAGTGATCTTAGTGGAGGTTGACTGCGGACCACACAGAAAGACTGATAAGCCAAGGGCACGTGTGGTACCAAACCGCCCGCACACAGCTACGTGTGATGTAAGCTCTTTATTTATCCTCACCGCCTAGTCCCCTAGTGTTAGGCCAGGTGTATAAGGGCATACAGACCTGTTAAGAGGGGAAGGATGTAACCCAGCATTAATCCCTGTTTCTGCCTTGGCCAATCAGAGGGATAGTAGGGAAAGTGAAGGGAACAAATGACAATAGCTGGGGGGCGGGAGTTAGTCCTATGATGATTAAAAAATATATTTTAAATGTTTTATTCCCGGTATATAGCTGTGGCTGTCTTCTGTAATTTAAATGTATTTTGTGTGTAGCGTATGAATTGTATAAATTGCCAAGAAGACGAGACCAGATAGCGACTCTAGATACCGGCAATTCTAGTTCTCTGGGTCCTGTCTGAAGATACGCGACGCTACTAGCTAATATTAGCAGCTAACTAGCTAACCTTATTCTAGCAAGTCACCCCTTAAGCAGCAGATACATTTGTATTGTGAGTACCGTGTGTCAAAGTAGTTTAGGGCGAGCTCAGATAACTACCCTAAATATAAGGAAATTCTAGGGTTTCCTCTGAGTCTCTCGTGAAGAAACGTCATCTGGCTAACTAGCGTTTCCCACCACTGCACTGAATACGGACCGCTCTCGCCTGCATTGGAACTCCCGCTCCAGAATACACGCACACACACAGAAGGCAAGCACAAAGATTGTGCTTGTTCATTTAGTCCCGTTGAGGGACGAAGCACAGGCCTACAATGTAGTAAGACTTTTTACATTTCAGAGCTCTGGTAGTTAAAAGGGTACCCTGTTTTTTTAAAGGTTGCGACTGTTTGTTATTGAATGTGTATGGTGAATGCAATGTTTTTAATTCGATTGATTGTCTTGATGCCATACTGATTTGGGTTATGTTTAACTGCTACTGAATGTCTTTATTGAGAGAGGTTGTGTTGCTTGTCCATACAATTCCTCAAATGAGACATTTTGCTGTGTGCATTTTGTTGTAGTGTGTCTGATAACGGGTCAGGTTACACTAAGGGTATTTGAATAGGGAATGAGAGAACACCTGGGGTTATTTAATTTTAGTTAAACCCCAGACCACCCCTTTAGACCACTATCAACCAGACTTCACCCTGGTTAGGAAAGTGTTACATATGTATGTTTATTGTGGTCAAGTGTTGATTACATTTATTGATTGACGTGTATTACAGGAGACTCATGTGATCCACACGTTTAAAGAAGATTTCTATGGACAGATCCTCAGTGTAGTCATGGTGGGCTACATCCGTCCAGAGAGGAGCTATGACTCGCTTGGTAAGAGTACTGGTGTACACACACACGCGTTCCTCCATTCTTGTACGGACACAGCAATCCTCAGAGACTTAAGGACACACATTCTCACTCCTGTCTCTGTGTTTGCAGACGCCCTTATAGCAGCGATCAACAATGATATTGAGGAGGCCAAAAGAAAGCTGGAGCTCCCAGAACACCTCAAACTCAAAGAGGACAACTTCTTCAGAGCCTCCGCCAGCACGTCCATGACGACGTCCAACAAGATCATGAATGGCCACTGACCTCTAATCACATCACACAACATGTTGTTCACTCTCGCGTTGCTCATCACTCGGTAAAGTCAGTGTCACAAGTATGCATCCAAATGTAATTTTTCTCTAGGCCTATTTACCTGGCCGGCAGAGGCCTTGCTTGTATTTGTTTAGTGTGGTGCAAACATGAACCACTGAAGTTAGGGAGTGCCTCATCAAAAACAGCCAAGTGATTTCCCAACACTGCTTTGGGTGTTTTCCATGGCAGTTGAATGACTGGATGGTTGACAACTAATGGGCTCGCCTGTCTGTTATCCTCTATGCTATGTCCTGTCTTTCTCTCTGTAAACACTACCACAGCAAGGGCCAATATATTACTTTTTCAATCCTCTGTAGAGATTTGTTGTGAGCATCAAATCTGGGTATCATTGTATCCGACCTGACCTGAAGCTACAGTAGACCACGGTCGTGTTCATTAGGGCACACAACCAAAAACACTTCAGAATTGGACAAGTTTGGTGCCTAACGAACACAATCCTGATAATGTGCAACTCTAGGAAGTGAATGATCTTAATGCGTGTTGAAAGGAGCCCTGTACCACCATATCCACTGCTAAGGGTGGCAGGTAGCCTAGCGGTTAGAGCGTTGGGCCAGTAACTGAAAGGTTGGTGGTTCGAATACCCGAGCAGATAAGGCACCCGTCTGCTGCCTTTGCTCAAGGGACGCTGTACGACTATGGCTGTCCTTGTAAAACACTTCACTGCATCTATCCAGCGTCTGTGACAATAAAACATCCTATTAAAATTAATGGTCATTTTGTATTGGTTTAGAATTGGGGTTTAGTCTCATGACTTTGCACTCAGTTTATTCCTCCTTTTCATATTCCGGTGTATTCAAAAGGTCTGCCTTGAAGCAGAGAAGTCCTCAATATATCTTGCATTTGATCTAGGCTAAATAGTTGCATTATACACAGCACTGAATTCATGTGTATTATTTTATTTGAGAAACTGAAGTTATTTGACCTACGCAAACTGCATGGTTGGCTAAAGACAAATGCAGCTTCAGTTTTCTGATGTTCTTAATTTGTATAGTTCCTCATTGGTCAAATCCAGTATTCTCCCTCCCCAGCAATGAGGGCCATTTATTTAACACTAAAGATTTGTCAGAAAAATAAAAAATGGTGCCACTTAACTGTCTGTTGAAAGTTTCCAGAATTTAGTTTTTACTGACTTAACCTTGTCATAATCTTAACCTTGTGTTTGGACCCTCATTCCACTGAGATAAGCACTGATATGGTACAAGAGAGGACTGAAGCCTTGTTAACACTGCAGGCCTTAATGCTCAAAGGATAAGATGATCCAACTTTCAAAAGTCTTTTTTGGCTAGCCACAGCAGTCAATTAGCTAGCTAGGTAGCTCTTTAGCATTCTAGCACATTCATTCATTTGTTTGTAAACAATTAACAAGCTAGTTAGCTACATGCTTTTGTCAAAACTGTCAAACGAGTAGTTGGCAAGCAACAAGACATACCAAATAAGTGTTAAAAAACACAAGGGCAAGTACATCAGATTTGACCGTTCAGACACAAGTTGCATGGCCAGGAATCAGATTTGTATCTGTGGCTTCAAATATCTGATTCCATGTGCTTTTTGGCTGTTCCGACTACAGGAAAAAGATCAGATTTCAAATCAGATATGCAAAAAAAAAAAGGATTTGAGTCACTTCAAACTGCCAATATGAACAAGGCGTGAGTCCAAGGTTCTGATTCTCTGCAGATGGATGCGATGGGAATATGTGCGTTTTCTTTCCTTGTCATTTCTTCAGAGTGTCGAGCATACGTACGTAGTGCTTAATAATAAGTTGTTCAAAATGAATTGTGAGCTAAAGTGATTTGAGATTTAATGTATTTAAGAGAGGCTAATTTTGGCAGAGGAAACAATATGGCTGTTGTTTATAATATATTAATGTTTTCGTAGACCAAATCTGTGAATATGATTCTATATTCCCCGTCCCTACCCTCCAAGTTCCCCTCTTCAGATTTTGAGCTTTGTTCCTTTAAATAAATCATGGCCTTTTTATTGCAGGCGACCTTAAATTCCCCCTCACCCATACCCAGAAAATGTATTGGGGTAAGTAATTGATATGCATAAGTAAATGTGTACAATATTATTCAACAATGACGTTTTGAAAGATATGCAATATGGGATGAGATCAGTCATTATAGCATTTAAAAGTCCAGAGGGAAAGTTTTCCCTGGGTTAGTTTATGGTTACGGTTTGGTTAGAACATGGACTCAGAGCACCAGTTGTAGAAGAGGGATTTGTCTTGTGTTCCCCAGACCTATATGCCTGACTGGTTAGCAGTACTATGCCTTAGTACCACAGAAGGACATTGACCAACATATACATACGGTTTCCCATAAACATACTTAGCAGAATCTGTGTTAATGTAAACCCAGTGTTCTCCATTGTCTGTCTAATCTGACTTTCCCTGTCATTAGCCTGTGCAGTGTTTCCCAAACTCTGTCCTGGGGCCCCCCGGTACACTTATCATGCAGTGCTAGCTATTGCCTTAGTACTGTAGTCATGGGCGGCTCCTGGGAGGGGCAAGACTGTGCTGAAGCCCCCTCAAGCATAGCACCCCCAGGAAAGATTGTATTAGGACATGCACACCAAATATTACAGGCACCCCTACACAATGGCCAAGCTACCCCTGTGAAACATTTTTGGTGCCACCACTGACTAGTTAAACCTACAATATACAGTAAGCAAACACATGACTCGAAGGGCCATTCTAATGTTTCTCAGTCTGTAATGGTATTACTCTGAAGGCTAGGGTCGTGTTCATCAGGTCAGTTTGTAGCTGATTTATTAACATGTTTTGATCTATGTGGATCTTCATCTGGTCAGACCCCTACACGATTAAACTACAGCTTTGTGGGATTGTTTGTGTCCTTTATGTACATAACTGTCAGATGTTCTATACATCAGTGCAGCTAGAAGCTCTCATTGAACTGTCAAAACAACATGGCTTATATTTGATAAAGGACTATGCACTAGTGTTGGATTAGGCAACTGTACTCCTCGTAGGCATCTGGTAGTAATACTAGTAGGCTTGCTCTCCAGTTTGGCACCAAACCACAACCACCACCCTGAGCCAACATGATCTCATATTAAACAAGGGAACCATCTAGATCAGTCGAGACCATGCTTAGTAGAATCAGACAATGTCATTAACCAGGGTCATCTGCTTCTTCTCCCACTAGTCTTCCACTTTTATTCTGCCTTTATTTCTTTATGAAGAGTGGGATGGCAGAATGGCCTGTTCCCAAAAATTTGCTTTAGCTGGCTAAGCCGCCTCCTTGTAAATTATTTATATGCTTTCCAAGTAACTCATGGATTTACCCAACCTCCGATACAAAATGTTATTCTGTAGTCCTTTCAGCTGTGATTGCATACATTTGACTGCTTTTGTATGTAAGAAAAATCATGCAATTCTGTAATTATTGATGAAGCATCATGTCATAGCTTTGGATAAATAATTGTATTTGTCTTATCCCAGTTAACCATTGGTCTCTGTTCAGGGACCAGTCGTATGTGTTGGGCTCATTCAAAATCATTCTGTCTGCTGCTGTATGATCCTGCTTGAAGTTTTATTCTTATTAAACATGTTCAAAGATGCATCTGTCTCATTTTCTTCCGCTCTCCTTGCGCAACCTCATTCCGCTTTCAGTGCTATTGTAGATTTTACAGTTGTGTCTAGTAGAACATTTCTGCTTCATAGGAAATGGGGTTGTTGCAAGTATACTGAATAAAAATATAAATGCAACAACTTCAAAGATTTGACGGAGTTACAGTTAATATAAGGAAATCAGTAAATTGATCCCACCCATCATGCTGTTTAATCAGATTCTTGATTTGCGACACCTGTCAGGTGGGTGGATTATCTTGGCAAAGGAGAAATGCTCACTAATAGGGATGTAAACAGATTTGTGCACAGAATTTGAGAGAAATAAGGTTTTTGTGCATATGGAAAATGTCTGGGATTTTTTATTTCAGCTCATGAAACATGGGACCAACACTTTATATGTTGTGTTTATATTTTTGTTCAGTGTAGTTCCTTTCCACAGAGAGCCTCTACTTCCTAAAGCGGCTGAAGAAATTAGGCATGCCACCCCGGGTCCTGTCCAAATACTACCACTGCACCATCAAGAGCGTTCTGACCGGTTGCATCACGGCCTGGTACGGGAATTGCTCTATCCACGACCTCAAGGCCCTCCAGCAGGTGGTGAAGACTGACCAGTACATCACTGGGGCCGTGTTCACACCCATCAAGGACATCTACTTGAAACGGTGCCTGAGGAAGTCCTACAGCATCATCAAGGACCCCACACACACCCCAGCTTCACCGTAGGGATGGTGCTAGGTTTCCGCCAGACGTGACGCTTGGCATTCAGGCCAAAGAGTTAAATCTTGGTTTCATCAGACCAGATAATGTTGTTTCTCATGGTCTGAGTGTCCTTTAGGTGCCTATTGGCAAACTCCAAGCAGGCTGTCATGTGCCTTTTACTGAGGAGTGGCTTCCGTCTGGCCACTCTACCATAAAAGCCTGTTTGGTGGTGCTGCAGAGATGGTTGTCCTTCTCGAAGGTTCTCCCATCTCTACAGAGGAACTCTGGAGTTCTGTCAGAGGGACCATCGGATTCTTGGTCACCTCCCTGACCAAGGCCCTTTGTCACGAGAATTTCTATCTCTTAATTAAACTCAAGCTTGAATAATTCCCAGAGGTTGTAATGCTCTGGTTTTAATCATGAATTAAACAAGGTCCACAACCAGCAATAATCATCTGTATGTTTATTCATGAGAGCTCTAGAGCCAAAAAATACACACAGCCTTTTATATCCCTTCACACAAAGGAACTTTGCTCCGCCCACCTTTAGGCGGCCTGTACATTTCCACAGTATAGAATGATTAACCAGTTTCCCCTCCCTCATGGAATGTTTGTCTCAGCAGTTTCTAACTCCCCCCGCCTCGGTTAGTGGGTTTATACTACATTATAACTCTAACACAGTTCATACATTTATACCGTATTTGGGATGAAATCCTTTAGTCATTATTTTAAAAATACAAATTCATCTATCACCCTTCTCCCCCGATTGCTCAGTTTGGCCGAGCAGCCAGCTCTAGGAAGAGTCTTGGTGGTTCCAAACTTCTTCCATTTAAGAATGATGGAAGCCACTGTGTTCTTGGGGACCTTCAATGCTGCAGAAATGTTTTGGTACCCTTCCCCAGATCTGTGCATCGACACAATCCTGTCTCGGCGCTCTACGGACAATTCCTTCGACCTCATCGCTTGGTTTTTGCCCTGACATGCAGTGTCAACTGTGGGACCTTATATAGACAGGTGTGTGCCTTTCCAAATCCAGTTGTAGAAACATCTCAAGGATGATCAATGGAAATAGGATGCACCTGAGCTCAATTTCGAGTCTCATAGCAAAGGGTCTGAATACTTATGTAAATAAGGTATTTGTTGTTTTCGCTTGGTCATTATTGGGTATTGTGGCGCAGTGGTCTAAGGCACTGCATCATAGTGCTAGCTGTGCCACTAGAGATCCTGGTTCATATCCAGGCTCTGTCGTAGCCGGCCGCGACCGGGAGACCCATGGGCCGGCGCACTATTGGCCCAGCGTCGTCCAGGGTAGGGGAGGGAATGGCCGGCAGGGATGTAGCTCAGTTGGTAGAGCATGGTGTTTGCAACGCCAGGGTTGTGGGTTCGATTCCCACGGGGGGCCAGTATGAAAAATTAAAAAATAATGTATGCACTCACTAACTGTAAGTCGCTCTGGATAAGAGCGTCTGCTAAATGACTAAAATGTAAAAAATTTAAATGTAGTTATAATAAGGCTGTAACGTAACAAAATGTGGAAAAAGTCAAGGGGTCTGAATGCTTTCCGAATGCACTGTATTTTTATCCAAGAGAGCATACAGCTAGCTAAATCCATGGGCTTTTATGTTTTTCTGTTGTGCATAATGTGCAGTAGCCTATATATCATATACATTTACATCATTTAGCAGACGCTCTTATCCAGAGCGACTTACAAATTGGTGCATTCACCTTATGATAACCAGTGGGACAACCACTTTACAATGTATTATTATCAAATGTTAAATTTTTAGAGTATATTTTTAATTTTCATTTGTTTTATATATATTTAAAAACAATGTTTTTTTTTTTTTTTTTTTTGGGGGGTGGGGGTAGGGGGGGTAAAATGATTACTTTTATACTATCCCAGGTATTCCTTAAAGAGGTAGGGTTTCAAGTGTCTCCGGAAGGTGGTCAGTGACTCCGCTGTCCTGGCGTCGTGAGGGAGCTTGTTCCACCATTGGGGTGCCAGAGCAGCGAACAGTTTTGACTGGGCTGAGCGGGAACTGTGCTTCCGCAGAGGTAGGGGGACCAGCAGGCCAGAGGTGGAAGAACGCAATGCCCTCGTTTGGGTGTAGGGACTGATCAGAGCCTGAAGGTAAGGAGGTGCCATTCCCCTCACAGCTCCGTAGGCAAGCACCATATACAGTATGTATTGGATAACAGCACAATCATTTGGTCTTATTTGGGCTTGAAATCTTTAATGTATGGCTCATCAGGTAGCATCAGGCTTGAATTTTCGATCAAAGCTCTAATCAAATCCAGACATAGGCCTATTTATAGTATATGCTTTATATGCTTTTGAATGACACACTGGTCAGGAAATACCGGGTTACCCTGGAGAAAAGTGATTTATTCTCGGGATGGAACAGTTGTAAAATACCGGGAAAATATTCAACCCTAGACACCACCTGTTGCAGTCAGAGACAGACGTCACGTCTGTTAGACACAGATTATTTCTATCTATCACAAAATAAATGCCTCATATGGTTTAGGAGACCATCAAATTATGCTAAAATTAGAGGATGTGTGCGTGCGTATGTGCGTGCCATGTGTGTATAATCCCAGTACCCCTGCACTCGGAGGTGACTACGTGCAGTCGGCGTGACAACGCACACACTCCTTCTGCTCCTCGCTGGGGAAGAAGCCCCTGCGGCAGTCATCCACACACTGATCTTTATGCAGGAGGCAGTACTCCTCACACTCTGATGCAGAGAGACACTGGGAGATGCGCTAAATACATAGAAATAGAATGACTCCTATGGGTACACTCAATATGGAGGCCATATTGAGTGTAATTCTGTTTCTATGGCTAAATGATATGAGATTAGAGAGAGAGAAAGAACGATGGAGTGATAGAGATGGAGTGGATATTTTTGTACAGTAGCTGACCTGTCTCTGCATCACGTCCCCACCACCCCCTTTTACCCTAACCCCACCACCTCTGTTCCCCCTGCAGCAGCCTTACCCTTACACAGGCAGTCGCGGCTGCACTCTAGGCAGACGTGTGGGCAACGTTGGGGTAGTGCCCGTCGGGACAGTGCCCTATGCAGGAGTGCTCCAGTAGCAAGGACTGGGTCACACACCTCAGGGAGTGGGTGGCGTTCCCCTGGGATGAGGCACACTCTAGGGCACAGGGGATGGCACTCTGCCCCCTTAGGGTAACCCCTGCACAGAGGAGGGGGGAGAGAGGTGAAGTGACGGCAAGTTATATTTTTTTTTCTAATGATATGATACAAAAAAGACACCCACAATGCTCCAGTTGGAGTGTGTGTGTAAGAGTGTAGTGCGTGTGTATGCATATATGAAAGTCACATATCAGTTTCGATGGGAAGGGATGGAAGAATGGGAATATATTAATGAGTAGATCTAACCTCTGGCACTCGGGAACACACTGGTCGCCCTGCAGGTAGAGGTGTGTGTGTCCAGTCCGGCACCTCTGGCACCGGTGGGCATCCTGGCACAGAGCACAGCCTGGCATTGCCGAAAGTACCAGACAGGCACTTCGTCACACACGCCTGGCGGGCTGCCAGAAAGCGCTCTACAGGTGTCACACTACGCCTGGCGGGCTGCCAGAAAGCGCTCTACAGGTGTCACACTACGCCTCTATGTTTTCATTATTCTTCAAAAAAGTGTAGTATTTTCTAAACAGATTGTCACTCATCACCTTCACATACACAATTAAACCACACCATCAAACTATAGTAAAGGTGACTTAAGAAGTACTAATACAGGTGAGAGAACGCAGATAAATTACAGAGGCAATTACCCCCCGCCACGGACCGAGGAGGACATAGCAATCAGGCACAATAAATCCCATGCACTCAACTCTTACCTGTGTCACAGATGTTACACTGATCCTTCCCAGAGCCTGCACATGTCTTACAACTGGAGTGGCACTGCTCACATTCACCCTGACCTGAGCAGAGAATGAGTTAAATAATGAGACTTTTATTGGAACAAAAGAGAAACGAGGAATGACTGGACAAACTTCGCAGGCCACATCAAACTGTCTCGTGCATGGGCCGGATTTGGCCCACTGGCCACCAGTTGCAGACCCCTGAACTTATATGAAGTGTTAGTTAGGTAAGTATGAAGTTCAGATGAGGCCTTACTGTTGAGGAAACGCTTGTCAGGGCAGGAAGCAGAGTGGTGTCCACACACTCTCAGTCTTTCAGAGTGAAGTCATCCTCGCATGAGTCACAGTCGTCATAGTTGGGCCCGCCGCACGTCTGACACATGCAGTGACACAGTTCGCATTCCTGACTCT
This sequence comes from Coregonus clupeaformis, assembly GCF_020615455.1. Taxonomy (NCBI): domain Eukaryota; kingdom Metazoa; phylum Chordata; class Actinopteri; order Salmoniformes; family Salmonidae; genus Coregonus; species Coregonus clupeaformis. Next base: position 21,257,793 of record NC_059209.1, on the reverse strand, counting down.
CCTCGACCAACAAAGAACCCCTCCTTACACTGCTCCACACACTCTCCGTTTGGAAACGCACACACTTGTTTAATGACCAATGACATAAAGTGTGTGTTCTACCAAATTATTCACTGACAAAATTCAGAGTAGAAATATCAACTGAATGATGGGTCCTACCTGAGACGTAGAAGTCCTCACACCAGTAGTACTGGGACTAGTCACAGTTGGAACAGTGGCTGTCCTCACACTTGACACACGTCATGGTATCATTCACTCTGTAGGTCCTGTTTGGGCAGCTTCAGTCGGAATCAGGCCCCAACCTCCACCTTCATATCACAATATATCTGTAGGCTGCAGTGCAACTGTCAAAGATGATTCAACAATAATTCATTTACTGGTAGTACTCCTTTGCACAGGTGACGCTTTGCTTGGGGTTTTCTGTATGGCGACAAGGGTTGGTGTCAATCATTAATCGAAAAGTCAGTTTCATTGTACATCTCCTTCACCTTGGCAGTTACTGGGTGCATCGCAATTCTGAAACGTGGCTTCCTCTATCAGTCTCCTCTTCATCATCTGCACTGATCCGAAAACACTACGCTAGGTGAAGGCAATATGGTGGATAAGATATTCACCGTGAATTTGCTCTAAATCGCTCCATCACATTAGTGAATGTGAAAGCAGGGGGATGAGGAGAGGAAGCCACTATTGAGATGCACGCAAGAGCTCTCATTTGAAGCACTCCCTTTTCATGCCAGCAGACAGCAGCATAGCATCACATAAAACCAGGCAGTCACCTCTCCTACACCTATCTGCCCACTGTGGGGGATGAATAGGATCCATTTGAACATACTAATGCAGCCTAATCCAATCCAAACTATCCTCTCCACATTTAATATGCGAAGTTCACCAAGTTCAAACCAATCACAACCAGCTCAGCCCACAGATATCACAAAAACAGAGACCACTGGGTGAGTTAATCTGTCTCAGGACTGTCGCAATTAAAAAGTGTGAATAGGTGTTGGCATACAAGAAGAGGGTGTACACTAATATTTGCTAACCCTAACCCAGAGTGTTAATGATAACCTTGAGCATGACTCAACCTGGCCTGTAACTAACAGTAAGCCACTAACCAAAACCCTCCAACCTAATTCCCCTCCCAGCCATCAGAGAGTTGCCTGGGATACGCCTTACCCTATTCCTGTCATCCCCTCAGCTCTCGGCAGCCAAAACATCCCTGGAGGAACGACAGGAGCAATAAAAGCTCATTCTTCAGCCGTGCCCCATGGGGCATTCCTGGGAGACAGGGCTGCTCTCTTCCAGCGCATCGCTACGTGGCTACGCGGCTAGCCTAGCCCAGGCATCCCAGCACCCAAAAGCCAACACTGCATTAGACGACACTACAGGGGGGAACAAGCCTCTACCTGGGAGAGCAATTATTCAGAGAGAGAGAGAGTGATTTCCTTCAGATTACACAGACCCACAAAGAATTCGAAAGAAAATCCAATAAACTCCCATATCTATAAGGTGAAATACCACAGTGTGCCATCACAGCAGCAAGATTTGTGTCCTATTGCCACAAGAAAAGGGCAACCAGTGAAGCACAAACACCATTGTAAATGCAACCCATATTTATCTGTTTATTTATTTTTTCCTTTTGTTCAACTACTTGCACGTTGTAGCAACACGGTATATAGCCATAATATAACAAATCTCCATTATTTTGTGTAATGTTTACTGTTAATTTCTGATTGTTTATTTCACTGTTGTTTATTGTCTATTTCACTTGTTTTAGCAATGTAAACATACATTTCCCATGCCAATAAAGCCTTTTGAATTGAATTGAGTGAGAGAGAGAGCGAGAAGGAATGGGGGAGAGGAGCGAGAGAGAGAGAGACAGAGATGGTGGGTGGAATGGAGGTATAGAAAGACATAAGGAGAGCAAAGAGCCGGAAATCAGGCCTTCAGGCCCTGTCTATTCCACATCAGGGAAAAAAAACGCCTCACATAAATATTAATGGAGCATGCCAAGAGGAAAACTTCTACAGCTTTTCAAAACACACACATAAATTGAGGCATAGACATTATAGACATTACAAACACACACACACACACACACTTCATATGGCACATTCAGTAAAATGCAAACGCACAAGCTGTATAAGCAAAGTCTCTGTGGGGTTAAGCAAAGTCTCTGTGGGGTTACTCAATCCCCCTGGGGAACAAGGGAGATGAAGTTTACAAGAGACCCGTAAGAGGTCATTATGTGACTCCTGGTTCAGGTGCTATTTCCCCCTACAGAGCGAGCTGGGGATCAGAACACAACTACAGTACTGTGCGCTATGCTCTACGAGGTGTATGGAGGGTTTATGACGACATCAAGACAACTGTGGAGAGAGAGCGCGAGAGAGAGAAGAGAGAGAGAGAGCGCGAGAGAGAGAAGAGAGAGAGAGAGCGCGAGAGAGAGAAGAGAGAGAGAGAGCGCGAGAGAGAGAAGAAAGAGAGCAGAGAGAGAGAGAGAGAGAGAGAGAGAGAGAGAGAGAGAGAGAGAGAGAGAGAGAAAGAGAGCGCGAGAGAGAGAAAGAGAGAGAGAGAAAGAGGGAGAGAGAAAGAGAGAGAGCGAGAGAGAGAGAAAGAAAGAGAGAGATCACACTCAGTAGAAATATCTGGTTCATCAAATTACAGGCTCTTTCACACTCCCTCTCATCTTACTCTTAGCATCCTTACAGTTTGGAGAAGTTCCTGTTCCAGTTTAGATACGCACGTAATCAGAACCTGCATGCAAAAAGTGGTAGAAGGGGAGGGGGGCTATAGACATGGGGGTCTGCTATCTCTTTGAAGGGGTCCACACACACTTGGTTTTTATCAACAAACTGATTGCTCACTTCATCTCTGACATTTTAGCCGGTGGCATCAAGTCCCCGGAACAATAATCTCAAAGTCTTCATCTGTGGCTTGTCTTTTATTTCAGAGGTTTATAATTACCAAAAGTGGGGAGGCGGGTGGGGAGATGGTGGTGACGGTGAACAAAGACATTCCCCACATGATGAATAACATCTTGCATGTGCCTTTCTTAGTTTTGACTGAATAATACAGAATAATGGCTTTCTGGTATGCTGATGGGCTTCGCCCGAAATGGTCGAAGATACAGACCTGGCATTCAACTAGGGTGTAGGAAACGGAAATGGTTCTCACAGGAAGGTTTTGGGGGTCTGAAAGGATGTTAAGATTATCAGTATTATTGTAACACTTCTAAGTGTTAGTCTTAGGTCTTGGGGGGATTTGAGGCAGTCTAGTCTGTAGTGGTCTATAGTGGTCTGAAGCGGGGGTCCAAAGTAGAGTTCCGTGGACTCGCAAAGGTGTATACCTACTCTGCAGCCATTTATTACAGCTCTCTTCACGGGGCAGGTAATCCTCATACTCTGGGTCCTCCACCTCACCTGTAGGATAGATACATCAAAGACATATGGATCTATCAACACTGGCACCACCGCAGCCACTCAAATGTCCAAAACATTGCTTTATACTAAGTAGTATGCTAGCGTAGATATTGGAGTCATACATACTCATTGGACTATCAGGCGCACAGTAACATGCCATTGCTATCTATGACCAACGCTGGATGAGAGACTAAGGTGAAATAGGGGTGTAGCGGCTTTACAGCAGAACAAAGTGGGGAAGGTGTTAAATGCAAGTGATGGGGCGTGAGCTGTGGCAGGTTTCAGGGCCCATGCATGGGATCAGTTTGGACATGTCTGCCACATATGATAAGAATTTCCGCTCTCTTTATCTCTCATTGACTTGTTTTAGCAGTGTCTCTGTGGTTTTCAATATGTCTCCCTCTCAAACATTTTATCTGTCTGTCTCAGTCTCACAGACAGTCAATCTCTCCTGGGAGTAATAAGGACAACAGACAAATACAAACAATAATCTGTCCTAGGTTGCAACACTCACTACCTAGTTCCAAACTACCTCTGGAAGCAACGTCAGCACAATAACTGTTCGTCGGGAGCTTCATGAAATGGGTTTCCATGACCGAGCAGCTGCACACAAGCCTAAGATCACCATGCGCAATGCCAAGAGTCAGCTTCACCATTTGGCAGTCCCACGGATGAATCGGAGTTTGGCGGATGCCAGGAGAACGCTACCTGCCCGAATGCATAGTGCCAACTGTAAAGTTTGGTGGAGGAGGAATAATGGTCTGGGGCAGTTTTTTCATGGTTTGGGCTAGAACCCTTAGTTCCAGTGAAGGGAAATCTTAACGCTACAGCATACAATGACATTCTAGATGATTCTGTGCTTCCAACTTTGTGGGAACATTTTTGGGAAAGCCCTTTCCTGTTTCAGCACTGCAATGCCCCCGTGCAACAAAGCGAGGTCCATACACAAATGGTTTGTCTAGATTGGTGTGGAAGAACTTGACTGGCCTGCACAGAGCCCTGACCTCAACCCCATCGAACACCTTTGGGAAGAATTGCAACGCCGACTGCGAGCCAGGCCTAATCGCTCAACATCAGTGCCCAACCTCACTAATGCTCTTGTGGCTGAATGGAAGCAAGTCCCTGCAGCAATGTTCCAACATCTAGTTTAAAGCCTTCCCTGAAGAGTGGAGGCTGTTATAGCAGTAAAGGCGGGACCAACTCCATATTAATGCCCATGATGAGCAGGTGTCCACATACTTTCAGTCATGTAGTGTATCTGGGGGATTATGGTTGAAAATAAACATAAGATCCCTTATGCACTGGTTTTCATGACTTTATAATATACACTTATAAGTATATAACGCATAATATATGCTAACAATTAACAGTAAGTGTATCATTAATGTACACTATACACAAGACATTGAGTTTTCAAAACATTAGGAACACCTTCTTAATATTGAGTTGCACCCACTTTTGCCTTCAGAACAGCCTCCATTCGTTGGGTCATGGACTCTACAAGGTGTCGAAAGCGTTCCAAAGGGATGTTGGCCCATGTTGACTCCAATGCTTTCCCAACGTTGTGTCAAATTGGCTGGATGTCCTTTGGGTGGTGTACCATTCTTGATACACATGAGAAACTGTTGAGTGTGAAAAACCAAGCAGCGTTGCAGTTCTTGACACACTCTACCATACCCTGTTCAAAGGCACTTTATTTGTCTTGCCCATTCACCCTCTGAATGGCACACATACACAATCAATGTCTCAATTGTCTCAAGGTTTAAAAATCGTTCTTAAACCCGTCTCCTCCCCTTCATCTACACTGATTGAAGTGGATTTAACAGGTGGAATCAATAAGGGATCATATCTTTCACCTGGTCAGTCTATGTCATGGAAAGAGTAGAGTGTTCCTAATGTTTTGTACACTCAGTGTATATGTGTATGTCTGTGTGGTGTGTGCATGAGTGAGTGCATGTGTGCTAAGGTGCATAGAATCAGAGCAGGTGGTCAGTCCAGTTCAAGTGTTCAGAAGTCTGATGGCTTGTAGATAGAAACTGTCTCTGAGCCTGTTGGTATCAAAAACCATGCTTCCGGTAAGGGAGAGAACAGCTCGTGGCTGGGGTGTGTGGGGTCCTTGATGATGCTCTGTGCCTTCCTCAGGCACCGTTTCGAGTAGATGTCTTGGATGGGTGGGAGCATGGTCCCAGTGATGTACTGGGCCGTCCTCACCACCTGCTGGAGGGCCTTGCAGTCGTGGACGGAGCAATTCCCGTACCAGGCCGTGATGTAACCGGTCAGAACGCTCTCGATGGTGCAGCAGTAGTATTTGGAGAGGACCCGGGGTGCCTTCTTCAGCCGCCTTTGGAAGTAAACGCTGTTGTGCCCTCTTGACAAGAGTTGTGGTGTTGTTGGTACATGACAAGTCCTCGGTGATGTGGATGCCGAGGAACTTAAAACTTGTGACTCTCTCTACTGCAGTTAGTTGGGCTTGATAAGGCGATGGCATAAAGTCAACACAGGCTTTACATTAAAGTCTAGTTAGCTCTTCTAACATCTGTGATCCAATCTGTTCATACATTCATAATAAGCTTTAATAATGCGTTTTAATAATGCTCCATGTAGCTTTATACAATGGGTGGATCTAATCCTGAATGCTGATTGGTTAAAACCGCGTTCCAGCCAGTGTCTATTTAAGCAATAAGGCCAGAGGGTGTGTGGTATATGGCCAATATACCATGGCTAAGGGCTGTTCTTAGGCACTACGCAACGCAGAGTTTATAATCCACAAATTACCACCGGTGCCAGATCTGACTGCCTACCATATCTGACTGACCATCGCGCAGATCTGCGTCACAAACATTTTGGAAGCTGATTCGCTGCTTCTCTCCCATAACTCCACCCTATAGTTACTGTTGCTACGATGAATCCACACGTACTAGGAGGTCAAGGGAGAAGGGGAGCCAGATCGGGCAAGGTGCTGCAAGCTAGCTAGCAGCTAAAATGATGGCTAGTACACGTAGCTAGCTAGCTATCTGGCTATGGTGAGAGGCAACTGTGCTCTGTTAACTAGCTAGCAACCCGTTTTTACTGTATAAATTACTTGATTGGTTTGTATTTATTTTACTTTTTAGAATAAAGAAGAATCAGTGGCTAGCTAGCTACATTAACAACAAGCCAAGGAAGACATCAACAAACTGTCTTAGATAAATGTATTTTTTGTCTTTTAATTTTACATTTGGAAGGTGCATTGAAACAATTAGCTAGCTAACTAGATAGCATGGTAATATATTTTCTATCACAGCCAGCTAGTAAGTTACAGTGAGGGAAAAATGTATTTGATCCCCTGCTGATTTTGTACGTTTGCCCACTGACAAAGAAATGATAAGTCTATAATTTTAATGGTAGGTTTATTTGAACCGTGAGAGACAGAATAACAACAAAAAAATCCAGAAAAACACATGTCAAAAATGTTATAAATTGATTTGCATTTTAATGAGGGAAATAAGTATTTGACCCCCTCGCGATCAGAAAGATTTCTGGCTCCCAGGTGTCTTTTATACAGGTAACGAGCTGAGATTAGGAGCACACTCTTAAAGGGAGTGCTCCTAATCTCAGCTTGTTACCTGTATAAAAGACAACCTGTCCACAGAAGCAATCAATCAATCAGATTCCAAACTCGCCACCATGGCCAAGACCAAAAAGCTCTCCAAGGATGTCAGGGACAAGATTGTAGACCTACACAAGGCTGGAATGGGCTACAAGACCATCACCAAGCAGCTTGGTGAGAAGGTGACAACAGTTGGTGCGATTATTCGCAAATGGAAGAAACACAAAAGAACTGTCAATCTCCCTCGGCCTGGGGCTCCATGCAAGATCTCACCTCGTGGAGTTGCAATTATCACGAGAACGGTGAGGAATCAGCCCAGAACTACACGGGAGGATCTTGTCAATGATCTCAAGGCAGCTGGGACCATAGTCACCAAGAAAACAATTGGTAACACACTACGCCTTGAAGGACTGAAATCCTGCAGTGCCCGCATGGTCCCCCTGCTCAAGAAAGCACATATACAGGGCCGTCTGAAGTTTGCCAATGAACTTCTGAATGATTCAGAGGAGAACTGGGTGAAAGTGTTGTGGTCAGATGAGACCAAAATCGAGCTCTTTGGCATCAACTCAACTCGCCGCGTTAGGAGGAGGAGGAATACTGCCTATGACCCCAAGAACACCATCCCCACCGTCAAACATGGAGGTGGAAACATTATGCTTTGGGGGTGTTTTTCTGCTAAGGGGACAAGACAACTTCACCGCATCAAAGGGACGATGGACGGGGCCATGTACCGTCAAATCTTGGGTGAGAACCTCCTTCCCTCAGCCAGGGCATTGAAAATGGGTCGTGGATGGGTATTCCAGCATGACAATGACCCAAAACACACGGCCAAGGCAACAAAGGAGTGGCTCAAGAAGAAGCACATTAAGGTCCTGGAGTGGCCTAGCCAGTCTCCAGACCTTAATCCCAAAGAAAATCTGTGGAGGGAGCTGAAGGTTCGAGTTGTCAAACGTCAGCCTCGAAACCTTAATGACTTGGAGAAGATCTGCAAAGAGGAGTGGGACAAAATCCCTCCTGAGATGTGTGCAAACCTGGTGGCCAACTACAAGAAATGTCTGACCTCTGTGATTGCCAACAAGGGTTTTGCCACCAAGTACTAAGTCATGTTTTGCAGAGGGGTCAAATACTTATTTCCCTCATTAAAATGCAAATCAATTTGTAACATTTTTTAGATGTGTTTTTCTGGATTTTTTTGTTGTTATTCTGTCTCTCACTGTTCAAATAAACCTACCATTAAAATTATAGACTGATCATGTCTTTGTCAGTGGGCAAACGTACAAAATCAGCAGGGGATCAAATACTTTTTTCCCTCACAGTATGATGCACTGAAGTTACTAGAGGGTATTACTATGGTATGTGGGTATTCAAGAGCAAGGGCTTTATCTGAAAGCATGTCATCATGCTATATATTGTACATACAATATAACATTTTGTTTTACATTTGTTTATTTTTTTGGGCCCAGCTCTCACATTGTCCGACTGTCTGCCTGTCTGTCTTTCTGTCCGTCTGTTTAGGAGTTTCAGAAGTGGATGGAGAAGAGTGGTGGCAGACAACACTGGGGGGCATGTTCACTGAGCAATGAGCACATGTAGGAGCTCAGCCTCATGAAGTTAATCTATAACAGCTGATACACTGTAAGTATCCCATATTAGGTACTAATGCTTGGATGGATAGATAGGATGTGGAGGGGTTCCAAGCATACATGTAGATACTGTACTGCCCTCAAACTCAACTCTGGACCTCGAAGCCAGTTCCACTGCTTTTTTTCATTGTTCCCCTCTAATCAGGGACTGATTTAGACCTGGGACACCAGGTGGGTGCAATTAATTATCAGGTAGAACAGAAAACCAGCAGGCTCCAGACCTCGTAGGGTAAGAGTTGCGTAACCCTGCTGTACTGTATCTAACTCTATGGTTCCAAGTCATTACTTGGCACTGATTGTGCAACCCAAAGACACATCATTTCACACACTGTGAACAGACCGTGTGTGAAGTACCCTTTCTCCTCATAGGCAGTACTCAAATGAGTTGGACTTACAAGTCATGTTGTTGAGTTGCGTCCCGATTATCTTCCCTTCTCCCAAAGTGTGCACTTCTATACTTTTTTTTGTTGCATGGATTTAGCATTGGAAACTCCCTCCTTCCAATGCTTACACCAATCCTATGCTTTTAAATTCATAAGGAGTTTGCAAGTGCAAGGCTCAGACACAGCAGTAGAGTTTGCTGGCCCAGAGTACTTAGCACCTCTGAACGTAATTTGCGAACCGAGTGTGCACCAATTTTACATGTAGAATCACGTCAGACGTCTACAGCGGGTAGTCCCTAAAACACAGTGCGCTGAACGATCGCAGACAAACGCTAGGGCCACATTCGGTGCGATGTGTGCGATCCTTTAGGGAGAAGGGTGGAGAATTGGGCATAGCCCTCATGTGCTCTCTCAACCACCTCTGCGCCTTGTACTGCAGGCCACAGTGATCTTACAACATAAGGGGTACTCTACAGCATGAATTAAAATTGAATTATATTCATATTGTAGTCCCATCCTCCCCCACTGAGTTCTTGTGTGACATTTTATTTGTTGCAAGTCTAGCTTTTGTTTACATACCAGTAAATATTGTAAATTGTCAACAGTGGGAACAATAACAGATACTCTGAAAGGGGGCTGATCTATGGTTTGGACTGGAATGTCTGATTCAGTCTAATTTTCCTGTTGTTATATTCGAAGGCTACAAAAGTAATTTTGAGAAGAAAAGCCTTTCTATATAAGTTAATTTGCTCCAGACCACACAGTGTGCCTTTCAGCTAATCTATTTTGTGGTCCAACCCTCAGGAAACTATGAGAAGGTAGTGGTTCAGCTGACCAATGGCATTGCAACCCCAGCAGCTCCTCCAACAGACGCTGTCCCCTCCGGTCTTCCAGATGCTGCTTACCAAGCTGCTCACCATCAGACAGGTGAGGATGCTCTCCCATAGGAAGGAAGGGCTGGAGTGGCACCAAAATGGCTGAAAAATGCATTGGTGTTGTGGTTCCCTCCCCTCTGTTCCAATGGTATGCACTTGGTTACTCCCCTTCATGGACTTAAGAGCAATGGATTGGTACAACCATGGTTGGAGACAGTTCCACCATATTCCTTACACCACCAGTCAATTCCCTTTAAGCCCATGAGGGTGATTGTGTGAGAGCTTACTTCGACTTAAAGGCGCTGCATGGTCAATCCGATGTCTGCATTTCGGTAATATGACCTCTGCAGAAGTCAGGGCATTCATACTTCTTATGCTTCGCCGAGCAGCACAGAGCTGTTGTGAAGGAAGTTGTCAAGGAAGTGAGTTTGTGTTTAGACAGGACCTCCTGCCCTCACCTACCGTCAACCAATCATGTCAATTTGGAGCTATACGGAGCCCTCTGCATTGTTACAAAATGTGTGAGGCGCACGGTGATGCGATACAGAGATCAATTTGGCCTCTGCGTGCCTCCAGAGGCTCCGCAATTGCGTAACACCATCCATACGTCGCCTCCGACCACATTTTTGGATCAAGCATAAATTGGCTCTTAGGGGTAAATGGTAAGTTTGTGTCCTGATTGTCCACCCTTCTCCCAAAGAGTGCACTGTCATGGATTTTACAACAATGGAAACTCCCTCTATAGCCAATGACTACACCAATCCAATGTTTGTAAATCTATGGCGGGGAGAAGGGTGGTGAATATCCCGTATATTTGACTAATAAAACTTTAAACTCATTCACCCTTCATTTGCCCTTGACCACCTTAGTGCATTAGACTGACCTCTTCTGGAATAGATGTGGCAATAGTATTTAGTCTAGTTCAGTGTTCCTCATGCTTGGTCCTAATGGGCAACAGTGTACTAATTGTGCTATAACTACTCAATAAGACCATACTTGGGTACATTTTGTGAATTAATGGTTGGAGCGTACAGTTATCGTGAACAATAAACAAGTTGGGTATTTGAATTGTGACTAGTGCAATTGCCATGAGTTGTACATTGATCATCTGTTTTAGGTTTCCACACATAATTTGTACTCCTTTTTCACAGGTGGTTCCGGCTGATGACCTGTCTCCATAGCGGAGAGAAAATTAGGAATATCACTTTGTTTCCAATACTACTACTAATGTTTCTAACTGTATTGATGAGGAATATCACTTTGTTTCCAATACTACTACTAATGTTTCGAACTGTATTCATGAGGAAGAAGAGTCTGGACTTATCCATTGTTACTATACTGTGTTCAGTCAAATTTACAGTGCCACTTTGTTACCAGAAACTAGTCACATGTTCAATAAGGTATTATGCAAAGAGAATTACAATACAAAAATGTTCATGCTCTTCAGTGAAGTTCTGCCCATCATATGTTGGATACCATTATTAAGGAAACCGAGTTAAACACTTTGTGTAAATTGTAACATGTTTCTTGAACTCCAGTGATTCTAAGGACAATAATAACTGTTACCTGTAAGTCAATGTCTCTATCACAGGTCACTAATAAAATAATTTGTTAATTGTGCAGACTGATTGCTATGGCATGGGCATGACAAGTCAGTTAACTAATTAAACACTGTTATTGGCTATTATGCCTCTCAATTTCCAGTCGACATTACCAAAGAAGTCAAATATGCAGTATAGCTATACCGATGGCTAGCAGCTTTGACAGTATTGAGTCAAGCAACAGCTTTACTGTTTCAGAAAATATGGTGTCAGTGCTGGAGGGGCAGAGCAGGAAGGTGGGCTTTCTATCTCCTGATACCCTGATGAAGCACACTGGCAGAGATGACAACCAGAAGTATTTGTAAATACTGTCTCACCAAGGAGGAACTCAAAGACTGTAAAGGCCACTTGAAAGGGGTCCTTCTCCCTCTCTCTCACACACAGTCACTGTGTGCCAAAAATTAAGTATTTTAATGTGTTCGACCACAATGATTGCAGTAGGTTTTGTCCAACTACTCATCCCTTAAAATGTTGACAAATACAACTTGATACTTGCCTTATGTGTTTAGAGAAGGTTGTAAATGCCTTTGGTTATGTTGCACTGCAGCTATCTAGCTAAATTACCACACAACTTGCTAGCTAGCTTATTAGCCTGGTAACTAACAGAGCAAGGTGCTGGAGATATTCGTTCAGAATACAATCAACACGTCTATCTAACTTCTGGAATTAGCAATCAAATTTTTATACAGTAACAAACGAGTTAGCTAGCTATATAGCCATGGAATTAGCTTCTAGCTTGTTAGCTAACGTTAGCATGCAGCACCTTGCCAGGTCACCCCTTCTCCCGCGAACTGCTGGCACACATTGGCTGGTCGTACATACAGTAACTACGGGGCGGAGTTATGAGAGAGAAGCAGCCAATCAGCTTCCAAATGTGTTGTTTGTGATGCAGATCGGCGCGACGTTCAGTCAGATTCAGTAGGCCGTCAGATCAGAGATATTCGAGAAACCTGTCTATTTTCCTCTAAGTGCATAATGTCACGATTCCAAAGCATTATGATATTACAGAGAACAAGTTAATTATCTCACATCTCAGAAAAGAGTTGTAATGTTGTACTTCTTGTTGACAAAATTCATGCAAATGTTGAGTTTTTGAGCTAGTGCCCAATTGAGCCACACAGTGGACGCGTCATAATAACCATAAAACCTAGCGGTCAAACACAGAAATGGTTCCAGTTGTTTTTTCAACATTAATTTTATCCATTGTGGATTTTAGAAACACTTCATATAAGGGCTGTGTTTCGTGTAGGCTTACCCTGACGTGTCGTTGTAAATCTCCCTCAGACAAGGTGACTTTTATCAATATATTCGGCTCTATTTCCTCTCAGATTTCGAAAATGCTAATTAGCATCAAAGTAGATATCATGCAAGACTACATATCCCTGCAGGCTCCTGCACGTAATCTCTAGCTGACACCTTTGCTGTCAGCTAGCTAGCTACCTTGATCCAAAACTAAAGATATATTGAACGATTGAATTTACTTTTCCATATTTTATTTAACTAATATTTGTTGTCTTATTTATTAAGGCCTTGTGTCTTGTACAGAATACTATCCTAGTAACAGTCAGATATTTATAATGTGCCATGAATACTAGGCTAGTTATTTGCAAAGAAGCTGTATAGCTAGCTAGCTACCTACCTAGATGATATTAGCAACATACGCTTATTTTACCAGATCCTCTTCTCCTTCAGCTGGTAGAGGCTTTTATTTAATCCCTTATAATTTCTGTCAACTACACTGAACAAAAATATAAAACGCAACATGCAACAATTTCAAAGATTTTACTAAGTTACAGTTCATATAAGGAAATCAGTCAATTGAAATAAATTCAGTAGGCCCAAATCTATGGATTTCACATGACTGGGAATACAGTTATTCATCTATTGGTTACATATGCCTTTAAAGAAAGGTAGGGTCATGGATCAGGAATCCAGTCAGTATCTGGTGTGACCACCATTTTCCTCATGCAGCGCAACATCTCCTTCGCATGGAGTTGATCAGGCTGTTGATTGTGGCCTGGGGAATGTTGTCCCACTCCTCTTCAATGGCTGTGCGAAGTTGCTGGATATTGGCAGGAACTGGAACACACGGTCGTACAATTAAATCCAGAGCATCCCAAACATGCTCAATGAGAGACATGTCTGGTGAGTATGCAGGCCATGGAAGAACTGGGACATTTTCAGCTTCCAGGAATTGTGTACAAATCCTTGCGACATGGGGCTGTGCATTATCATGCTGAAACATGAGGTGATGGCGGCGAATGAATGGCATGACAATGGGCCTCAGGATCTCGTCACGGTATCTCTGTGCATTCAAATTGCCATCAATAAAATGCAATTGTGTTCGTTGTCCGTAGCTTATGCTTGCCCATACCATAACCCCAACGCCACCATGGGGCACTCTGTTCACAACGTTGACATCAGCAAACCACTTGCCCACACGAGGCCATCTGCCATCTGCCCGGTACAGTTGAAACCGGGATTCATTCGTGTAGAGCACACTTCTCCAGTGTGCCAGTGGCCATCGAAGGTGAGCATTTGCCCACTGAAGTCAGTTACGACGCCGAACTGCAGTCAGGTCAAGACCCTAGTGAGGACGGCGAGCACGCAGATGAGCTTCCCTGAGACGGTTTCTGACAGTTTGTGCAGAAATTCTTGAGTTGTGCAAACCCACAGTTTCATCAGCTGTCCGGGTGGCTGGTCTCAGACGATCCCGCAGGTGAAGAAGCCGGATGTGGAGGTCCTGGGCTGGCGTGGTTACACGTGGTCTGCGTTTGTGAGGTCAGTTGGACGTACTGACAAATTCTCTAAAACAAAGTTGGAGGCAGCTTATGGTAGAGAAATTAACATTCAATTCTCTGGCAACAGCTCTGGTGGACAGTCCTGCGGTCAGCATGCCAGTTGCACGCTACCTCAAAACTTGAGACATCTGTGGCATTGTGTTGTGTGACAAAACTTCACATTTTAGAGTGGCCTTTTATTGTCCCCAGCACAATGTGCATCTGTGTAATGATCATGATGTTTAATCAGCTTCTTGATATGCCACACCTGTCAGGTGGATGGATGATCTTGGCAAAGGATAAATGCTCACTAACAGGGATGTAAACAAATTTGTGCACAAAAGTTGAGAGAAATAAGCTTTTTGGGATTTTTTATTTCAGCTCATGAAACATGGGACCAACACTTTACATGTTGCGTTTATATTTTTGAGCAGTGTATATGAACAAGGTGAAATATATTTCCATCATGGTGTCAGAATTCACTGCTGTATTAAAGCAATTCAGAACTAACTTTTTGACATATTCTGTTGCAGATTCAAAGCCAGATTAACTCATTGCTGAGATTATCCATAATCATGAATGAATAAGCATATTTATTTGACAAGAATGCACCTAGTCACCCATCAATCACCTGAACTCCAACAATTACATTGTTTTAAAGAAATCAAAATAGTAAACAATATATATAAATATATATATGCCTTTTATACATAACATAACAAACTCAGCAAAAAAAGAAACGTCCCTTTTTCAGGACCCTGTCTTTCAAAGATAATTCGGAAAAATCCAAATAACTTCACAGATCTTCATTGTAAAGGGTTTAAACACTGTTTCCCATGCTTGTTCAATGAACCATAAACAATTAATGAACATGCACCTGTGGAACGGTCGTTAAGACACTAACAGCTTACAGATGGTAGGCAATTAAGGTCACAGTTATGAAAACCTAGGACACTAAATAGGCCTTTCTACTGACTCTGAAAAACACCAAAAGAAAGATGCCCAGGGTCCCTGCTCATCTGCATGAACGTCCCTTAGGCATGCTGCAAGGAGGCATGAGGACTGAAGATGTGGCCAGGGCAATAAATTGCAATGTCCGTACTACTGTGAGACGCCTAAGACAGAGCTACAGGGAGACAGGACGGACAGCTGATCGTCCTCGCAGTGGCCACGTGTAACAACACCTGCACAGGATCGGTACATCCGAACATCACACCTGCGAGACAGGTACAGGATGGCAACAACAACTGCCCGAGTTACACCAGGAACGCACAATCCCTCCATCAGTGCTCAGACTGTCCGCAATAGGCTGAGAGAGGCTGGACTGAGGGCTTGTAGGCCTGTTGTAAGGCAGGTCCTCACCAGACATCACTGGCAACAACGTTGCCTATGGGCACAAACCCACCATCGCTGTACCAGACAGGACTGGCAAAAAGTGCTCTTCACTGACGAGTCACGATTTTGTTTCACCAGGGGGGATGGTCGGATTCACATTTATCGTCGAAGGAATGAGCATTACACCGAGGCCTGTACTCTGGAGCGGGATCGATTTGGAGGTGGAGGGTCCGTCATGGTCTGGGGCGGTGTGTCACAGCATCATCGGACTGAGCTTGTTGTCATTGCAGGCAATCTCAACGCTGTGCGTTACAGGGAAGACATCCTCCTCCCTCATGTGGTACCCTTCCTGCAGGCTCATCCTGACATGACCCTCCAGCATGACAATGCCACCAGCCATGCTGCTCGTTCTGTGCGTGATTTCCTGCAAGACAGGAATGTCAGTGTTCTGCCATGGCCAGCGAAGAGGCCGGATCTCAATCCCATTGAGCACGTCTGGGACCTGTTGGATCGGAGGGTGAGGGCTAGGGCCATTCCCCCCAGAAATGTCCGGGAACTTGCAGGTGCCTTGGTGGAAGAGTGGGGTAACAAGAACTGGCAAATCTGGTGCAGTCCATGAGGAGGAGATGCACTGCAGTACTTAATGCAGTTGGTGGCCACACAAGATACTGACTGTTACTTTTGATTTTGACCACTCCTTTGTTCAGGGACACTTTATTCCATTTCTGTTAGTCACATGTCTGTGGAACTTGTTCAGTTTATGTCTCAGTTGTTGAATCTTGTTATGTTCATACAAATATTTACACGTTAAGTTTGCTGAAAATAAACGCAGTTGACAGTGAGAGGACGTTTCTTTTTTTGCTGAGTTTATAAACATCTGAATTTAAGTCAACATTAAATAATTTATTCAACAAGTTCAACTTCAACTTGAGAATGGTGCATGCATTATATATCAATACTCCCTCCCACCCGTACCCATAGTACAGAATAATGACTTAAACTGGTGGACAGCTCCAGATCTGAATGGCAGGAGTGTGTATAAGCTTCTGTTCCAGCCCAGCTCTAACACCAGACAAAACCCTTCACACCCTCCTGCTCTTCATGACTTACTGCAATGACTGAAATAGACCAAAGCAGGAGAATAGTGTTCCAGGTTGAAACAGCTGACCTAGTTGAGAGATGATAAGACTCAGGCACACCCATTGGTTCTGGAATAGAGAAGATGCGAATAAGGTTTGCAATTTGGCATCAACAACATGACAGTAATTCTACCTCAAAAACAAACGTGTGAATACCAATTCATTTAAAACCCACCAAAGCAGGTAGGACTAAAGAAGGTTACATACCCTGCCTGCTAGCTATACTAATGATCTGCTGTCCAGAGGGTAACAGCAAACATTAAGTGCATTCGGAAAGTATTCAGACCCCTTGACTTTTTCTACATTTTGTTACATTACAGCCTTATTCTAAAATTGATCAAATAAATGTTTTTCCTCATCTACACACAATACCCCATAATGACAAAGCAAAAACAGGTTTTTGCATATGTATTACAAATAAAAAACTGAAATACCTTATTTACATAATTATTCAGACCCTTTACTCTGACCTCTGTGATTGCCAACAAGGTTTTTGCCACCAATTCATAATATTTTTTACGTGTTTTTCTGGATTTTTTTGTTGTTATTCTGTCTCTCACTGTTCAAATAAACCTACCATTAAAATTATAGACTGATCATTTCTTTGTCAGTGGGCAAACGTACAAAATCAGCAGGGGATCAAATACTTTTTTCCCTCACTGTATATATATAACATTTACATATATAACATTTACATAAGTATTCAGACCCTTTACTCAGTACTTCGTTGAAGCACCTTTGGCAACGATTACAGCCTCGAGTCCTCTTGGGTATGACGCTACAAGCTTGGCACACCTGTATTTGGGGAGTTTCTGCCATTCTTCTCTGCAGATCCTCTCAAGCTCTGTCAGGTTGGATGGGGAGCGTCGCTGCACAGCTATTTTCAGGTCTCTCCAGAGATGTTCGATCGGGTTCAAGTCCGGGCTATGGCTGGGCCACTCAAGGACATTCACAGACTTGTCACGAAGCCACTCCTGCGTTGTCTTGGCTGTGTGCTTAGGGTCGTTGTCCTGTTGGAAGATGAACTATTTAATCCATTTTAGAATAAGGCTGTAACATAACAAAATGTGGAAAAATTCAAGGGGTCTGAATACTTTCCGAATGTACTGTATCGATATTTTGCCGCGGTAAAGTAAGCACACTGTTGACACAAGAGAGGATGCTAATCAGTCCATCTCTGAAACCTGTCAAAAAGTCAAACTAAAATAATAAAACTAGCTAAGGTAGCTACAAGTCAAGTAGTACTTGAAGTAGGCTACTCACCTCTCACCCACAGACACAAACAAACATTATCAAGAATGCATAGCCCTAGCTTCACTATCTAAGTTAGCTAGCTAGTTAACTAGCAAGCTAGACTATGGTTTATAAAAGCCAAAGAAAGATGCACTTGTTTTTATGAATTTCTCATGCATTTAAATGGTTAGACAAATAGACGGCTAATGTTGCTAAATAGCTAACCATGAGCTAGCTAGTTAGATAACAGGCATTTTCAATTTAAAATTGGCTAAATTTAACCAACTTTAGCCAATTTATTAATTACAAAATGTAGCTACCATTAGATAGTTACTCCAGAGATTCTTACCTTTGCCTCGATTCGGCAGTCTCTTCCAGATCATCATGGCCCTGGTGAGTGACATGAAGCTTGAGACAGGCATTTGTAGTTCTGTATGATAGAAGCTAATTAGCATTTCATTTTTGGGGATAAATACAGGCAAATATATTGATAAAAGTCACCTTGTCCGAGAGAGATTTACATGGTTATCAAAACATCACGCCAGGGTAAGCCTACACGAAACACTACGGAAGTCCAGAGAGGACATATGAATATATATATATATATTATTTTTTTTACCTCATTATGTTGAGATCACAACTTATTTATCTCATGATCGCTACATAACAAAAGTTGTTTTGTAGAGATCACGAGATAATCAAAAGTACCACGCATCATCCATTCATACGTAAAAATGTATGCACGCATGACTGTAAGTCGCTTTGGATAAAAGCGTCTGCTAAATGGCATATAATTTTTATTATTTATTATTTTCATTTGTTTTGATGCACGATAACCACTTTATCAAGGAGCCCTGTGGCTGTATTGATTGCAATGCGGGGCATTTAAGCCCTGAACAATACCTGACAGGCAACCCTGTCTCCCAGGCTGCGTGCTGCCCAGAAGAACACAGCCAATCGCATGCAAGGAACAACGCAGCTAACTTGGCTAGTCTTGTGAGCTAGCTAGTTAGCTAAGTAGTCTTGTTAGCTGGTTGTTAGCTTGCGTAACTGATATGTGTATAATTATAAAGGGACACTTCATGTTTTGTCAATAATATATACATTTATAGTGGGTGAGCTCCATTCCTGACAGGCTGATCAGATTCAAGTCAGGATGATACCTTGTAGGTTGTTTCATAGGTAAAGCTCCTTGCAGGCAGATTAGCTAAAATCCAGAAAATCACATTGTATGATTTTTAAGTAATTAATTTGCATTTTATTGCATGACATAAGTATTTGATCACCTACCAACCAGTAAGAATTCCGTCTCTCACAGACCTGTTAGTTTTTCTTTAAGAAGCCCTCCAGATTCCGTCTCTCACAGTTGAAGTGTACCTATGATAAAAAATTACAGACCTCTACATGCTTTGTAAGTAGGAAAACCTGCAAAATTGGCAGTGTATCTCCCCACTGTAGACTGATGCATGTTATCCAGAGTGGGTGAGCTCTATTCCTGGCAGGCTGATCAGAGTCGCCTCTTCACTGTTGATGTTGAGACTGGTGTTTTGCGGGTACTATTTGATGAAGCTGCCAGTTGAGGACCTGTGAGGCGTCTGTTTCTCAAACTAGACACTCTAATGTATTTGTCTTCTTGCTCAGTTGTGCACCAGGGCCTCCCACTCCTCTTTCTATTCTGGTTACAGCCAGTTTGCGCTCTTCTGTGAAGGGAGTAGTACACAGCGTTGTACGAGATCTTCAGTTTCTTGGCAATTTCTCGCATGGAATAGCCTTCATTTCTCAGAACAAGAATAGACTGACGAGTTTCAAAAGAAAGTAATTTTTTCTGGCCATTTTGAGCCTGTAATCGAACCCACAATTGCTGATGCTCCAGATACTCAACTAGTCTCAAGAAGGCCAGTTTTATTGCTTCTTTAATTAGCACAACAGTTTTCAGCTGTGCTAACATAATTGCAAAAGGGTTTTCTAATGATCAATTAGCCTTTTAAAATGATAATCTTGGATTAGCAAACACAACGTGCCATTGGAACACAGGACTGATGGTTGCTGATAATGGGCCTCTGTACACCTGTGTAGATATTCCATTAAAAATCAGCCGTTTCCAGCTAAAATAGCCATTTACAACATTAACAATGTCTACACTGTATTTCTGATCAATTTGATGTTATTTTAAATGGACAAAAAAAAAACAAGGACATTTCTAAGTGACACCAAACTTTTGAACGGTAGTGTGAGGGAAAAATGAGGGAAAAATGTGAGGGAAAAATGTATTTGATCCCCTGCTGATTTTGTACGCTTGCCCACTGACAAAGAAATGATCAGTCTATAATTTTAATGGTAGGTTTATTTGAACAGTGAGAGACAGAATAACAACAAAAAAATCCAGAAAAACGCATGTCAAAAAAGTGTTTTGTGTATGGGTGGTCCCAGGGATCGAACCCACTACCCTGGCGTTACAAGCGCCGTGCTCTACCAGCTGAGCTACAGAGGACCACCTTCACAATAGCTCTGCTCTGCTAACCGCAAGAAGTATGAAAGCCGTGACGTCTTTGGAGGCTGCATCCCAATAAATGCTGTACAGCCACTTCAGACGTCGGATTGACAAAGCAGAGCCTCTTATGCTTGATCCGAAAATGTGGTCAGAGGCTCCGTATGGAGGGTGTGACGCAATTGCGAAGCCTCCAGAGGCATGCAGAGGCCAAATTGAGCTCCGTACCACATCGCGTGCGCCTCCCAAATTTTGTAACAATGCGGAGGGCTCTGTATAGCTCCATATAGCTCCGCATTGACATGATTGGTTGACGGTAGGTGGGGGCGGGAGGTCCTGTATAAACATAAACAACTTGCGTTCACAACAGCTCTGCGCTGCTCCACGAAGTGCAATAAGTATGAATGCCCTGACTTCTGCAGAGGCCGTATCACCGTAAATGCTACATGGCCAATGCAGACAACAGATTGACCATGCAGCGCCTTTAACTCTGCTGCTGCAATTTGACTTTCTGGCTGTTCTGTCCTCTCCACCACATTTACTGCTGCCTTCTTGTGCTCAACCTGCTCGCTTTTATTGCCTCCCTTTCGGAAGAAGTTCAGAATATCCATATTTGCTCTATGCTATACAGCAGACTGAGTGACAGGTCTTTTGCTAAATGATGACATTGAAATCTAACCGGTGCTGAAGGAATGTGGGCGGTCCACTGTCCACTGTGAAATCTTGAACAATCACAGCAGCTACCGCATCACTCCAGGGGCTTCTTGCAGTACTTGGTTTCCACTAGATAACACAGCCACAAAGTCATATTCCACAGCCACAAAGTCAGAATTGGCTAAAACAATTAGCGTTTTGGTCTTAATTCAAGGTTAGGGTTAGGCATAAGGTTAGCAGTGTGGTAAATGTTTAAAATCAGATTTTAAGAAGATAAATTGTAGAAATGGGCAAGAGTTTAGCCATAATTATAATTTTGTGGCTGTGTTAACTAATGACAACCCTACTACTGCCTACTGTATATTGTATTGTTTATTTTTGTCATAAAAATGTGTCTGTAAAACATTTGGCACGCATAGTTAGGCCCTAAAGCTTAGGCTTAGCCTATGCACTAATGCCAGATAGCCTAAAATAATGAAATAAAAACCTCGGTGTAACCTATAGATATAGATTGCACAAGAATGATACATGTATGGATTTTTTTAATGTATTGTTTTCTCTTTATTCAACCCACCCCTCCTCGCCCCGCCACCCAACCAACCTTCCATCCACACAGTATTTCATGACCCTAAACCCGCCCACCCGCAAATATAACCACGGGGACTGCTGGTTAAAAGTCAACCTGTGCATTACTAGGCTACTGCCCCTCAGACCTTTGTAACATTTGTTTCAATTTTGAAATGCGATCTCCACTGGCCCAGAGTCAGGACGAGACAGACAGCTTTTCTCTGAAGGGCAAAATCATGCATCAGCATAGTTTTTATCCAAAGACATGTCAATAGAATAACAGGTAAAATGAAATGAAATGCAGCTGTTTTGCTGTCTCTCCAGTTTCAGTTTGAACATGGAAGTGATTGTGTTAGCTGTGTAGTTGGCTAGCTAGCAAGAGAGAAGAGCCTGCAAAGCAACGTGCCAATAGAACGAACCTCAATGGAACGAACAACAAAATCAGCTTGGCTGGCAACGATTCCAATCGAACAAACGACCAGTAGGCTTGACTGGCAACCCTAGATTTGTGTCGGGACTACAGTATATTCTCGTGGAGGGATGAAATAGTAGCCTATGAATACATTTTTCAAAATAAAGATTTTATTGAATTGGTAACTCCGTTGTAGAAAAGCAATTGTGCCACGCCCTCTCGTGTAAAATTGCTTTAATGTATGCTTCATAATACAAAGTAAATGTAAATCGTTACGTTATATAGAATTCCAATAATATCAACATGAAAAGTATTTTTGGACATTATCATCATTCATCAAAACATTCGTTTTGTGATGCTGAACTTCCAAAGTTATGTTTAATCAAAGAACATGCTGTTCAGTCTCATCTCACAGACAAGACATTCAGTGTATCAAAAGGTGCTCCAAGGTCTAAACTTGTCCAATACAAGTCCATTGCTTTCGGTTTCAGTTGCAATTTTGTGACGTCTGCACTAATGAATATGACCCATTCTCTAATCCACTGCAGTGTGTCCATCTCACCTGCTGGATGGGCAGCTCATGCAGTCCTCCTTCTCAGGACCTGTGCACTTATAGCAGGTGGCGTAACACAGGTGGCATTTCCCATACCTGCTCAGGTACTCACCTGAAAACAGAGAGGGAGAATATACTTACACAACCCTACCTAGGACCTACTAGGACTCATCTCACACACCTGACACATACTCCACATCTGATTGCTTCCTAGAAGAGCACAAAACGTGTGCATTTCTAGACATCTTTGAAAAGCGAGTCAGGTAAATAGCTTTTTTTTTTTGTCTTAAAGGGGAAGTGCTGTATTTTGAGACAGGCTTGAATAAGCTAAGTAGCCAATAGGCAGAGGGTAGCATAACTTGTCTGATTCTCTGTAATAATGTTATGGGAATAATGATGCACTTTATTAAGAAAGAAAGAAAGAAAGAAAGAAAGAAAGAAAGAAAGAAAGAAAGAAAGAAAGAAAGAAAGAAAGAAAGAAAGAAAGAAAGAAAGAAAGAAAGAAAGAAAGAAAGAAAGAAAGAAAGAAAGAAAGAAAGAAAGAAAGAAAGAAAGAAAGAAAGAAAGAAAGAAAGAAAGAAAGAAAGAAAGAAAGAAAGAAAGAAAGAAAGAAAGAAAGAAAGAAAGAAAGAAAGAAAGAAAGAAAGAAAGAAAGAAAGAAAGAAAGAAAGAAAGAAAGAAAGAAAGAAAGAAAGAAAGAAAGAAAGAAAGAAAGAAAGAAAGAAAGAAAGAAAGAAAGAAAGAAAGAAAGAAAGAAAGAAAGAAAGAAAGAAAGAAAGAAAGAAAGAAAGAAAGAAAGAAAGAAAGAAAGAAAGAAAGAAAGAAAGAAAGAAAGAAAGAAAGAAAGAAAGAAAGAAAGAAAGAGAAAGAAAGAAAGAAAGAAAGAAAGAAAGAAAGAAAGAAAGAAAGAAAGAAAGAAAGAAAGAAAGAAAGAAAGAAAGAAAGAAAGAAAGAAAGAAAGAAAGAAAGAAAGAAAGAAAGAAAGAAAGAAAGAAAGAAAGAAAGAAAGAAAGAAAGAAAGAAAGAAAGAAAGAAAGAAAGAAAGAAAGAAAGAAAGAAAGAAAGAAAGAAAGAAAGAAAGAAAGAAAGAAAGAAAGAAAGAAAGAAAGAAAGAAAGAAAGAAAGAAAGAAAGAAAGAAAGAAAGAAAGAAAGAAAGAAAGAAAGAAAGAAAGAAAGAAAGAAAGAAAGAAAGAAAGAAAGAAAGAAAGAAAGAAAGAAAGAAAGAAAGAAAGAAAGAAAGAAAGAAAGAAAGAAAGAAAGAAAGAAAGAAAGAAAGAAAGAAAGAAAGAAAGAAAGAAAGAAAGAAAGAAAGAAAGAAAGAAAGAAAGAAAGAAAGAAAGAAAGAAAGAAAGAAAGAAAGAAAGAAAGAAAGAAAGAAAGAAAGAAAGAAAGAAAGAAAGAAAGAAAGAGAAAGAAAGAAAGAAAGAAAGAAAGAAAGAAAGAAAGAAAGAAGAAGAAAGAAAGAAAGAAAGAAAGAAAGAAAGAAAGAAAGAAAGAAAGAAAGAAAGAAAGAAAGAAAGAGAAAGAAAGAAAGAAAGAAAGAAAGAAAGAAAGAAAGAAAGAAAGAAAGAAAGAAAGAAAGAAAGAAAGAAAGAAAGAAAGAAAGAAAGAAAGAAAGAAAGAAAGAAAGAAAGAAAGAAAGAAAGAAAGAAAGAAAGAAAGAAAGAACCCCTTGACTTTTTCCACATTTTGTTCCGTTACAGCCTTATTCTAAAATGGATTAAATAAAAAAATATTCTCATCAATCTACACACAATACCCAATAATGACAAAGCGAAAACAGATTTTTAGAAATGTTTGCAAATGTATAAACAAAAAAAACAGAAAAACCTTATTTACATAAGTATTCAGACCCTTTGTTATGAGACTCGAAATTGAGCGCAGGTGCATCCTGTTTCCATTGATCATCCTTGAGATGTTTGAACAACTTGATGGAGTCACTGTGGTAAATTCAATTGATTGGACATGATTTGGAAAGAACATATATAAAAGACAGTTGACAGTGCATGTAGAGCAAAAAAGCCATGAGGTAAAGGAATTGTCGCAGAGCTCCGAGACAGGATTGTGATCTAAATGGAAGAAATTTGAACCACCAAGCACTTCTAGAGGCATCCGGCCAAACTGAGCAATCGGGGAGAAGGGCTTGGTCAGGAGGTGACCAAGAACCCGATGGTCACTCTGAATGAGCTCCAGAGTTCCTCATGGAGATGGGAGAGCCTTCCAGAAGGAAACCATCTCTGCAGCACCCACCATTCAGGCTTATCGTAGAGTGGCCAGACGGACTCACTACTCAGTAAAAGGACATGACAGCCTGCTTGGAGTTTGCCAAAAGGCACCTAAAAGACCAGACCATGATAAACAAGATTTTCTGGTCTGATAAAACCAAGATGAACCTTGGCTGAATGCCAAGCGCCACAGAAATGGAATCTACGGTGAAGCATGGGGTGGCAGCATCAGTGGGATGTTTTTAGTGGCAGGACCGTAGGATAAAACAGCAGCTCTGGTAAGAAAGGGGTGGCAGTCTATGTATATTTGTAAACAATAGCAGCTGCACGAATTAAGGAAGTCTCAAGGTTTGCTTGCCTGAGGTACAGTATTATGACAAGCTGTAGACCAGCACTATCTACCAAGAGAGTTTATATATATTCTTGGAGCTGTCTATTTACACCACAAACCGAATGAGGACTAAGACCGGACTCAATGAACGTATAGCCACTAAGCAAACAGAAAAATGCTCATCCAGAGGCGAGGCCCTAGTGGCCGGGGACTTTAATGCAGGGAAACTAAATCAGTTTTACCTCATTTCTACCAGATGTTAATGTGCAACCAGAAGGAAAACACTCTAGACCACTTACTCCACACACAGAGACGCGTACAAAGCCCCCCCCTCCATTTGGAAAAATCTGACCATAAACCATCCTCCCGATTATGCTTAACAAAAATAAAGCAGGAAGCACCAGAGACTGGTCAATAAACAAGTGGTCAGATGAAGCAGATGCTAAGCTAAGGACTTTTTTGTAGCACAGACTGGAAAGTTCGGGATTTCTGATGGATTGAGGAGTACACCACATCAGTCACTGGTTATAATAAGTGCATCGACGACCGCCTCACAGTGACTGTACGAAATGGGGAAAAAAGTATTTAGTCAGCCACCAATTGTGCAAGTTACCACTTAAAAAGATGAGAGAGGCCTGTAATTTTCATCATAGGTACACGCCAACTATGACAGACAAATTGAGAAGAAAAAATCCAGAAAATCACATTGTAGGATTTTTAATGAATTTATTTGAAATTATGGTGGAAAATAATATTTGGTCACCTACAAACAAGAAGATTTTGGTCTCACAGACCTGTAACTTCTTCTTTAAGAGTCTTGTCCTCCACTGCTACCTGGATTAATGGCACCTGTTTGAACTTGTTATCAGTATAAAAGACACCTGTCCACAACCCTCAAACAGTCACACTCCAAACTCCACTATGGCTAAGACCAAAGAGCTGTAAAGGACACCAGAAACAAAATTGTAGACCTGCACCAGGCTGGGAAGACTGAATCTGCAATAGGTAAGCAGCTTGGTTTGAAGAAATCAACTGTGGGAGCAATTATTAGGAAATGGAAGACATACAAGACCACTGATAATCTCCCTCGATCTGGGGCTCCACGCAAGATCTCACCCCGTAGAGTCAAAATGATCACAAGAACGGTGAGCAAAAATCCCAGAACCACACAGGGGGACCTAGTGAATGACCTGCAGAGAGCTGGGACCAAAGTAACAAAGCCTACCATCAGTAACACACTACGCCGCCAGGGACTCAAATCCTGCAGTGCCAGACGTGTCCCCCTGCTTAAGCCAGTACATGTCCAGGCCCGTCTGAAGTTTGCTAGAGTGCATTTGGATGATCCAGAAGAGGATTGGGAGAATGTCATATGGTCAGATGAAACCAAAATATAACTTTTTGGTAAAAAAACTCAACTCGTCGTGTTTGGAGGACAACGAATGCTGAGTTGAACACCATACCTACTGTGAAGCATGGGGGTGGAAAGATCATGCTTTGGGGCTGTTTTTCTGCAAAGGGACCAGGACGACTGATCTGTGTAAAGGAAAGAATGAATGGGGCCATGTATCGTGAGATTTTGAGTGAAAACCTCCTTCCATCAGCAAGGGCATTGAAGATGAAACGTGGCTGGGTCTTTCAGCATGACAATGATCCCAAACACACCGCCCGGGCAACGAAGGAGTGGCTTCGTGAAGAAGCATTTCAAGGTCCTGGAGTGGCCTAGCCAGTCTCCAGATCTCAACCCCATAGAAAATCTTTGGAGGGAGTTGAAAGTCTGTGTTGCCCAGCGACAGCCCCAAAACATCACTGCTCTAGAGGAGATCTGCATGGAGGAATGGGCCAAAATACCAGCAACAGTGTGTGAAAACCTCTGGGAAGACTTACAGAAAACGTTGACCTGTGTCATTGCCAACAAAGGGTATATAACAAAGTATTGAGAAACTTTTGTTATTGACCAAATACTTATTTTCCACCATAATTTACAAATAAATTCATTAAAAATCCTACAATGTGATTTTCTGGATTTTTTTTCCTCATTTTGTCTGTCATAGTTGACTTGTACATATGATGAAAATTACAGGCCTCTCTCATCTTTTTAAGTGGGAGAACTTGCACAATTGGTGGCTGACTAAATACTTTTTTCCCCCACTGTACATACCCAAACCAGAAGCCATGGATTACTTCCGCACTGAGCTAAAGAGTAGAGCTGCCGCTTTCAAGGAGCGGGACTCTAACCCGGAAGCTTATAAGAAATCCCGCTATGCCCTCCGACGAACCATCAAACAGGCAAAGCGTCAATACAGGACTAAGATCGAATCGTACTACACCGACTCCGACGCTTGTCGGATGTGGCAGGGCTTGCAAACTATTACAGACTACAAAGGGAAGCACAGCCGCGAGCTGCCCAGTGACATGAGCCTACCAGACGAGCTAAATTACTTATATGCTCGCTTCGAGGCAAGTAACACTGAAACATGCATGAGAGCATCAGCTGTTCTGGATGACTGTGTGATCACGCTCTCCGTAGCCGATGTGAGTAAGACCTTTAAACAGGTCAACATTCACGAGGCCGCAGGGCCAGACGAATTACAAGGACGTGTACGCCGAGCATGCGCTGACCAACTGGCTGTAATACCAACATGTTTCAAGCAGACCACCATAGTCCCTGTGCCCAAGAACACTAATGTAACCTGCCTAAATGACTACCGACCCGTAGCACTCACGTCTGTAGCCATGAAGTGCTTTGAAAGGCTGGTCATGTCTCACATTAACACCATTATCCCAGAAACCCTAGACCCACTCCAATTTGCATATCGCCCTAACAGATCCACAGATGATGCAATCTCTATTGCGCTCCACACTGCCCTTTCACACCTGGACAAAATGAACATGTATGTGAGAATGCTATTCATTGACATCCAACACCATAGTGCCCTCAAAGCTCATCACTAAGCTAAGGACCCTGGGACTAAACACCTCCCTCTGCAACTGGATCTTGACGGGCCGTCCCCAGGTGGTAAGGATAGGTAACAACACATCCGCCACGCTGATCCTGAACACGGGGGCCCCTCAGGGGTGCGTGCTCAGTCCCCTCCTGTCCTCCCTGTTCACTCATGACTGCATGGCCAGGCACGACTCCAACATCATCATTAAGTTTGCCAATGACACAACAGTGGTAGGCCTGATCACCAACAACGACGAGACAGCCTATAGGGAGGAGGTCAGAGACCTGGCCGTGTGGTGCCAGGACAACAACCTCTCCCTCAGCGTAATCAAGACAAAGGAGATGATTGTGGACTACAGTAAAAAGAAGAGGACAGAGCATGCCCCCATTCTCTTCGACGGGGCAGTAGTGGAGCAGGTTGAGAGCTTGAAGTTCCTTGGTGTCCACATCAAAAACAAACTAACATGATCCAAGCACACCAAGACAGTTGTGAAGAGGGCACTACAAAACCTATTCTCCCTAAGGAGACTGAAAAGATTTGGCATGGGTCCTCAGATCCTCAAAAGGTTCTACAGCTGCACCATTGAGAGCATCCTGACTGGTCGCATCACTGCCTGGTATGGCAACTGCTCGGCCTCCGACCGCAAGGCACTACAGAGGGTAGTGCGTACGGCCCAGTACATCACTATGGGCCAAGCTTCCTGCCATCCAGGACCTCTATACCAGGCGGTGTCAGAGGAAGGCCCTAAAAATTGTCAAAGACTCCAGCCACCCGAGTCATAGACTGTTCTCTCTGCTACCGCACGGCAAGCGGTACCGGAGCACAAAGTCTAGGTCCAAGAGGCTTCTAAACAGCTTCTACTCTCAAGCCATAAGACTGAACATCTAATCAAATGGCTACCCAGACTATTTGCATTGCCCCCCCACCCCTCTTTTACGCTGCTGCTACTCTCTGTTCATTATCTATGCATAGTCACTTTAATAACTCTACCTACATGTACATATTACCCCAATTACCTTGACTAACCGGTGCCCCCGCACATTGACTCGGTACCGGTACCCCCTGTATATAGCCTCGCTCTTGTTATTTCTACTGCTGCGCTTTAATTATTTGTTACTTTTATTTCATATTGTATTTTTGTGTGAATTTTTTGGGTATTCTTTCTTAAAACTGCATTGTTGGTTAAGGGCTTGTAAGTAAGCAGTTCACTGTAAGGTCTACCCCTGTTATATTCGGCGCATGCGACAAATAACACTTGATTTGATTTGATTTGCATCCCGTGTGTGGCCGTAATGCCTTCTAAAAACATACATTCCTTTTGTGGCCAGTGACCGCTGTGCCCTTGGGCTGAATATAATAATTATAATTCCCTTCTCCGGGCTGCGTGCCGAAGCACCTCTCACTCACATGGCTCTCAGTCACGTGATCGGGTCTTTCTCACAGGCTACAAGTGAAGACAAATACTTCAGGGATGCAACTGCGCTCGTCCTTATCAAATTCCGAGGCGCAAATTGAAGATATTGGAAGAAATTATTATCCAAACATAGTCTGGGACAGTTGTGGGATGCGCTAGATCCAAATTAATACAACCTCTAGCATCAAAAAACCTGTTTTAAGCAATGAGCCTGACGCAACAGATGAGAACGTTTAGCTTAAAATGTTGATAAATTATTAGGCTATTTCTTCACATTATAAGCACAGCAATGAGCACACGGCAGTAGGTTATAAGCGCAAATGTTCCTTTAGCAGGAAAACACCATTCTCAAAAGTGACCACAAATGCGATTATGCATGTATTGCTTTTATTATAAAAGGTATATTTTTATGGTGAAAGTTATCTTCCCCAAACTTGAAACTCACGTGCTGCGTATGTATGTCAGTCAATTAGGCTCTACACCCGTTGTAAAGTGGATTAATGTGCTTCATTTTAAAGAAGTTATTTGGCCACTTTAGTTGTGATACAAACCTTATCAAAACATATAGGCCTATGGGCTAGCCTACATGAGGTGTGCGACTATGATTTGAAAAAGTCACACAAAAAAAATGTGCGGTTTGCCTTGGGCATCATTCACAAGTGATAATATATAATTCACAAGTGATAGGCTAATATTGTCACCCATCACACTATTCTTGATTTAATCTTGTCTTTACATATACTAAATAATATATATGTGAGAAATTTGTTTTGATTTAGAATGGACCATTATCATGAACCTGTCTCGAAACCGGGGCAGCGGAAAAAAATACAGGTCATCTACGCACTTAAATAGCGAATGGAGGACGCTTTTCACGTGGTTCATTTTCATGCCAGTCAGGTAGGTTGTAAACAGAAGCAATGTGCTTAATATTAGGAAAGTTGAGAAATAAACATTGTAGGCCTAGCCTATTAAAAGCGGATGGGATCCTCCTCTTTTTAAGAGGCCATCACTCTGTTCTCACGCAATTGCAGCCTATAGAAATGTTGCACAACATGAGCTCTCATTAAGTGTTTGATTAGATTTTCGATGACACTTGCATTGATGTCAGAGTGATTAGAGGGACAATAGAGTGCTGAGTACCAGGCAGTTAGCAAGTTTGGTAGGCTACTAATGACCATCAGCAGCATCAGAGCTTGGAGAAGCCTAATTACTGTGACTAAACGGTCATGTGGAATTTGACTGTCATCATGACTCGTGACTGCCGGTGTAGCGGTAATACGGTCACGGTAACAGCCCTAGTCTGATGCCGAAAATTATAATAAATTGTCTACTTCACCCATTAATTATTTTTGTGTAGTTCCAGTAGTTAGCTGCACTGCTAACTACGTAGATTTTAATTCAAATCTAGGTAGTGTTTTCAGTAGTTACTTACTTTTTTAGTAGTTTACTACTCCAACACTGACTGCGTTGGATAAAAGTCTCTTCGGATAAATATGTCTGCTAAATGACCAAATACAATTATATTACATACATCCTGTAACTTCTTGCTAAACCTTGAACTTAAAGGAACATAATGTTGGGTGAGGAACAGGCTGGGAGGTTTATCATACAACCAGGGTTGTGTTCATTAGGGCTCACAACAGAAAACGTTTTCAAACTTTTTATAATGAAAACTCAAATTAGCGTTTCTTATAGAACAAGTCCATGTAGTCCCTCCCTGTTTCAGTTAGTTATTTTTCAATTTTGTGCCTAATAAACCCGACCCAGATGAACAGTGTGGGGAAATGATTATGTTCATAATGACCATAAGTGGCCAACAGAGCCTAGCAGAAAAAATACACAAAAAGATTAACAGATTAACCAATTTAATTAAAATTAAAACTGTAAGTAAAATATAATCCAGACTAGGTCTTGGAGGAGTAATGACATTAATATATATAACATCGACACTAGTGTACAAAAAACTACTCTGATACTATCTAATCAAATCTAAGTAATCTTCAACAATGACCAAGAATACGTGTCTGTTAACCAAAGGGATCAATACATTTTTATTTCAAATCAAACCAAAATCATCAGTACAACACAACTACAGTAATTGTTCAAAAGGTATAAACCCACATTGAGAATATTTATTCTTTATTGGAATACAGTGCTGTATCCACCTCAGTATTCATTCTATAATAGGTTTTATCAACAGGTTTTTCAACCACTACAAAGTTGACTCCTATAGCCTGTGTGTGACAGAGACAGACAGTGGTCACATTTTGCAGCACCAACCATTGTCTTGGATTCTCAGTCTCTCTGAGGCGCTTACAACATGAGTCTTGTTCATCAGGGCACACAACAGAAAACATTTTAATATGTCATACTGTCTGTTTTCTTCCGTTTGGTGCCTAATGAGCACGACCTTTATGAAATGCATGCCGTTTGCTAGTGTCATGGACATGTCTTGAATGTGTGGCAGCTTGCTAGGATAGAATAACATTTAAATGAAGTCAACCAAAAACATCTACCATATCAAAGAAGATGATCTAGAAGATCAATACAGTACCAACTCTGTTTGAATGGAATGACATAACCGTGCAATGTTGTGGAATAAAGCCCTGATAGTGCTGCTGTTTGTGAAAGTGCAATGGCCCCATGGTCTCATGTAGCAGTAAGATATGGGTCTTGTTCATTACGGCACACAACGAAAACATTTAAAAAAAAAAAAAAAAAAAAAAAAAAAAAAAAAGGTTTCCTATTGGACGAGCCCAGGTAGTCCTTCCCTGTTTAAGTCAGTTTTCTTGTTTTTTGCCTAATAAACATGACCCTGATTTATGTAATGTAGTATTTTATAAACAGATGTCTCATCTTAGGACCTGTGGAATGATTTGTGTCTGAATCTAAGTGAGTCAAGGGTACCTGTAACGTTCTCCCTCTCACACGCACACTACCTGAAATATAGATGACAGTTTTGCAACCTCTATTCCTGTGGCACACAATTGCTACATGTAGAATGGGGACATGATTTTCGCAACTATCAATTCAAGTGTTTGCACAATCGTGCGTGCGTTCATGTGCGCATGTATCCTCACTTGGCAGATAGCAAACTTAACCCAGACAGTTTTCACATTATTGAGTGAGCTTTTAAGTTTATTTACAAACACACAACCGGGGTTGATACGTTCATCAGCTTTCACCTGTGCATCGTTAATCTTGACAAGGAGGAGAAAGAAAAAAAAACATGAAGGGAAACAGATTCACAGGGTCCCTCCTGCAAGCTACACATCCTACATTGGAAAAGGGTACAATTATTTTGGCATCGATGCTTTGGTCACAAAATACCGACACATTATTTGTTTTCGTTTTTTTGTAAGTCCCAGTCGCTACTGTCGCCCTGACCACATGTCCCAGTACAGGAAAAGGTAGGTTTGTTGTAGTTTTGTCATCACACCTCCGACGTAGTCCCTTAAGAGGCACAGATTTTCTTATAAATTATGTAACTGAGTGAGCGGGCTGTGGTAGAGGGGTGCCGCCCCCCCCCCGTCCCCTCGCGGGATGTCCAGTCACCCTTTTAGCGAGCATGTTCTGCAGCACAGTTGCTGCAGCACTTTCCTCTGGCACAGATTGTTCTTTTTAACAAGCACACAGAAACTGCCTTCCGCCCAAGATTCTTCATTTGCTTTCCCATAGACCATGAAGAAGAGATGGGGGAAAAAACAGGCA
The DNA here is from genome assembly GCF_020615455.1 of Coregonus clupeaformis. Lineage (NCBI taxonomy): Eukaryota > Metazoa > Chordata > Actinopteri > Salmoniformes > Salmonidae > Coregonus > Coregonus clupeaformis. Next base: position 21,224,492 of record NC_059209.1, on the reverse strand, counting down.
GAGCCGTGGGATTGGTCAGGACAGGCGGGCAGAGCCACATGATTGGTCAGGAGAGGAGTCAGGTGACAAAGATTTTGATCCATCAGAGATGTGATGTTCATCGGAGGGGAAAAATTGTAGTCCAGCAGGAATGATTGGATCCATGTCGTAAAGTAAAACAGACATTTTGGGAAAAATAGAAAACATTTCAATCAATTTCAAAGAGGGACAATTTCAAAAGTAAAAACATAAAGTAACTTTTCATCAGAGATGACTTTGCACACAAAAAGTGGGTCGCCAGTCTGTTGTAACCTCAATTTGAAAGAATGGACATTTAAACTTGCAGTGCACTCAAAAACCAAGAGAGTCTTGAGTTGGCTACAAGCTGAAGTGATTCATTACCAGTTAGTCAATAAAACACTTTCTCTTAGTCTCAGTAGGTCATGTACAGACTGGGGATGACACTTTGAATATAATCAGATCTTAAGAAAGTTATTGACCATAGAGATGCCACAAATCCTATTTTATTAGCTACACACACTCCAGTACAATAAGTAGAGTTTGTTTTACGAACCACAAATAAACTCATAAAAGCAGAAGGCAAGGAAATGAATTGCCCTTAATGCCGTTGCCCACACATTCACAGAAGCAATAATGGCAAAGATAGGGGTGGGCTTTCTTTCCAACTCTATGGTCACGACTCACAAACACCATCATATCTCACAGACAAATGGGCCCTGTAGGTTAGGGCTGAAAAGGTTAGCTGTGTCACTGGAATGCCAAAAATAGAACATGGATACTCTCTATACTGGGTTACAGTATGAGGCCACAACACCAACCTTTCATCTAGTGTGTGAGATATGGGGAAGGTTTTGCAGAAACAGAAGTTGCTTCATTTTAAACAATTTAGACAAGATGTAAAGGGAGATTGGGATAGATGAAGTAGGAGTGAATACATGAGCAAGAGATAAAAGGTAGGAGAGAATATGGAAAAGAGCGATAAGGAAAGAATGTGACGGATGAGGGTGAGGGGCAGATAGGAAGTAAACTAGGAGAGCGAGAAAGAGGGGAGAGCTAAGAAAGCTGTGACCTGTGGTGAGCAGCCACTGCTAGAACAAGCTTCTGAAATAAAGAGTCTATAAAATACATGAGGGGTTTCTAGCACTCACCATCTTTGCAGATGGTGCTGACCACACACACTCCTGCCTCCAGGTTGTAGCCGTTCACACAGGTGCTGCAGTTGGTCTCGCCGGGCCCTGTGCAGGAGTAGCAGCTGTGGTCACACCTGGGGGTGGGGGGAGGACGGGTAGAACTAAGGTTTGGGCGATAGAGGGCACACTTTCCACAAAGCCTGTTGGTCCCTTTTACAAAGTTTATGATTTAGGTACATCAAATAGGAGGGCTGAAGGGAAGATATCCTCCAGACCAGAAAGTGAGTAGAGGTAGAGGATTAAAGGAGGAAACGGCAGGTTTAAGGGACCATAGATATTGGACAGATGTTGAAACCGTTTGGAAGATTAGGGTCTGGTTTGAGGCAGTTAAACATGCCAGGATAAACATGCCAGGTTTGTAGGGAGGAGGTGTCAAAGAGAGGAGGAAGTGGAAGGTGTGGAATTTGTGTGCGTCAATCCGACTCACTTCCTGCAGGACTTGTTGACGTCGCCATTGTCCAAAGTCTGCTCGGCCATGTAGTATCCCACGCTGCAGGCGGACACACAGCGCCACTCCTCCATTAAGTAGCTCTCTGAACACTTGATACATGCCTCCATACCAGTGCCTGCAGACAGGGGGAGACGGTGAGCAGTGCACAGACTTCACTTTAGGCAAAATATCGATTTTTACTTTGGGCAACTGAGTAGTAGGCCCCATCTTTACTTTGTGAAGGGAGCGTTACCTGCACAGGTGGCACACACTTGGTGGCACGGCACGCAGGTCCTCCTGTGGCCATTATAGTAGGTCCCGGGGTCACAGGTCATCTGACATTTATTCCCCTGAAGACTGGAGAGAGCAATACACTGAATTACACAGTCACACATTAGTACACAACACACCTCTCTAGCAACAGGTCTCTTTTTTCTGCATTAGTCTCATACATCAGAAATAAAATCATACACTATACATAGTCCAGTGGTTTTCAAACCGCTCCTCTGGGACCCCAGACATTTGAAAACATTTTTGTAGCCCTGAACTAGCTCACCTGATTCGCCTTTTCAAGGGCTTGATGATTAGTTGACAAGTTGAATCAGGTGTGCTAGCTGTGGAATAGTTCAAATGATTGGAATGGCTGGGGGTCCTCGGGGAGAGGTTTGTTCAGAAAAGTCTGTTCAAGAACAGGAGGTTCTAAACCCGATTCTGAGAAGTTGCTGTGAGGACAGGTTTCTGTGGTGCACTGAGCTGAAAAACAGCTGGACTGAGTTATATTAGTTCCGTTTCCCAGAAAGGATTTGGGTTTTTGTCCTCCCTCTTTCCTGTGAATGGTGAATAGGAGTGACTGTCTGTGGTCTTGCGGGCATTCTGAAGTATTACTGCACACTTGTTACCACCTCTGTCTCAGACAGCACTGAACACTAGCAGAAGCAACCCGAGTCAGGCTGGGTTCAAGACCACAACATTTTGAGATGCTTCAAAGTGTTTTGTCCTTGATCTAACTGAAACGCTTTGGAACGGTAATCAAGATGATCAAAAGCCACCAAAAACTCCACGAGACACGTCAAAATGGATCCCTGGACCGTTTGGTGATTCGACTACTACTAGAAACCAGTAGTTTGTGAGGGAGGCGATGTTGGGAAGTGGGTTTGGCTTGGCTTGGCGTACCTCATCCCTGGTTTGCATTCTGTGCAGATATTAGATGTGATGCACTTCTTGCAGTTTTCATTGCATCTCCTGCACATGTTGGAATCTGTAACACGAGAGAAGACGACGTCCAGTCACATAGGGACCAAAGAGGCATTGGGAGTGTTAGGAGGACTGGTGTGGGGGTCAGAGCTGAGTGAGGGAGAAGAGGCTGAGTTTGAGTATGGTGGAGGGGGGGTGGGTTCAAATCTGGGCCTCAAGGTTTTCATCCTTTTCTTCTCTGGGACTGGTTCAATCAATCAATCAATCAATCAATCAATCAATCAACTGCCTACCAGGGAGAAAATAAAAAACTGGAAGTACTTCAGACTTCGAGGCCCATATTAGAATAATCCTTGTGTGTGTATGGGTGTGTGTGTGGAGACGTGGACTTGCCGTGGTCCAGATAGAAGCCGTCCACACAGCTGGCCACGCAGGTGTTGGAGGCCTCGTTAAGGTGGAAGCCCGGCCTGCAGGTGGAGCACTGGTCGCTGCGGCTACCAACACAAGTCTCACACAGAGACGAACACTTCTTACAGCGCTTCCTGTCATCGCGGAAAAAGCCGGAGGGGCACTCCGACACGCACGTCCTGCAGCGGAGAGATGGAGGAGAGGAGAGAGGGAGGAGAGGAGAGAGGGGGAGGAGAGGAGAGAGGGGGAGGAGAGGAGAGAGAGGGAGGAGAGCGAGGGAGGACAGGGATGGAGAGGAGGACAGTAAGGGAGAAATATGCCTCATTATCATTGCTGTTATTGGCTTACGGGAACAGGCTAGAGGAAAGAAACTGAGTGCGAGGCTGGATTTTTGTACTCTTGACCACTGACTGTTTGAACAAGGTGATAAATCTAAATGATTGCAGAATAACAACCCCTCTCCCCCTGGGGGAGTAGACAAAGTTCATGGCCTGAAGTTATACACATCATATGTTTGTGTGCGTATCGGCTTATATGGCTGCATTTGAGCGTGCGAGTGTGTGTGTGTGCGCGTGGGAGTGTGTGTTTCTGTACGGTGAACAGGTCCATTCTTTTAAAGCACATCTGTTAGATAACTCCATAAACCTCCTTTGCCCTTTCGTTCTCACGCTGTTTTTTTACAAAGGTGAAACCGTGTGCTCCAAAACTTCTCTCCCACGTCAGATCACCCTCCCCCACCAACCCCACCCACACCAGTTTGGCGGGGTCATCAAAGAGAAACATAGGGATATAATTATGAGCATTAAATGACCCCCCCTTTCATTTCACCCTTCCCAAACTCCACTCCAGCTACATCAAGCAAGCACTCCGGGGTTGGAAGTAGTGGGAAAACATTGTATTCTTAGGAGGGCTAATGATGAGGTTTTACAGAACAAGACAGAGCACCTGCAGGCTTCTTGTTTATTAGTGTACTGCGTACTGTGTTCGGCTGCTCGCAAAGACAAAGGCAATTACAGTGGACTTCAATCCCCAACTCACACGATCACACCACTCAACCGCCCCCTTCTCACATACAGTGGGGAAAAAAAGTATTTAGTCAGCCACCAATTGTGCAAGTTCTCCCACTTAAAAAGATTAAAGAGGCCTGTAATTTTCATCATAGGTACACGTCAACTATGACAGACAAATTGAGAAAAGAAAATCCAGAAAATCACATTGTAGGATTTGTAATGAATTTATTTGCAAATTATGGTGGAAAATAAGTATTTGGTCACCTACAAACAAGCAAGATTTCTGGCTCTCACAGACCTGTAACTTCTTCTTTAGGAGGCTCCTCTGTCCTCCACTCGTTACCTGTATTAATGGCACCTGTTTGAACTTGTTATCAGTATAAAAGACACCTGTCCACAACCTCAAACAGTCACACTCCAAACTCCACTATGGCCAAGACCAAAGAGCTGTCAAAGGACACCAGAAACAAAATTGTAGACCTGCACCAGGCTGGGAAGACTGAATCTGCAATAGGTAAGCAGCTTGGTTTGAAGAAATCAACTGTGGGAGCAATTATTAGGAAATGGAAGACATACAAGACCACTGATAATCTCCCTCGATCTGGGGCTCCACGCAAGATCTCACCCCGTGGGGTCAAAATGATCACAAGAACGGTGAGCAAAAATCCCAGAACCACACGTGGGGACCTAGTGAATGACCTGCAGAGAGCTGGGACCAAAGTAACAAAGCCTACCATCAGTAACACAATACGCCGCCAGGGACTCTCATCCTGCAGTGCCAGACGTGTCCCCCTGCTTAAGCCAGTACATGTCCAGGCCCGTCTGAAGTTTGCTAGAGTGCATTTGGATGATCCAGAAGAGGATTGGGAGAATGTCATATGGTCAGATGAAACCAAAATAGAACTTTTTGGTAAAAACTAAACTCGTCGTGTTTGGAGGACAAAGAATGCTGAGTTGCATCCAAAGAACACCATACCTACTGTGAAGCATGGGGGTGGAAACTTCATGCTTTGGGGCTGTTTTCTGCAAAGGGACCAGGACGACTGATCCGTGTAAAGGAAAGAATGAATGGGGCCATGTATCGTGAGATTTTGAGTGAAAACCTCCTTCCATCAGCAAGGGCATTGAAGATGAAACGTGGCTGGGTCTTTCAGCATGACAATGATCCCAAACACACTGCCCGGGCAACGGGCCTAGCCAGTCTCCAGATCTCAACCCCACAGAAAATCTTTGGAGGGAGTTGGAAGTCCGTGTTGCCCAGCGATAGCCCCAAAACATCACTGCTCTAGAGGAGATCTGCATGGAGGAATGGGCCAAAATACCAGCAACAGTGTGTGAAAACCTTGTGAAGACTTACAGAAAATGTTTGACCTGTGTCATTGCCAACAAAGGGTATATAACAAAGTATTGAGAAACTTTTGTTATTGACCAAATACTTATTTTCCACCATAATTTGCAAATAAATTCATTAAAAATCCTACAATGTGATTTTCTGGAGAAAAAAAATCTCATTTTGTCTGTCATAGTTGACGTGTACCTATGATGAAAATTACAGGCCTCTCTCATCTTTTTAAGTGGGAGAACTTGCACAATTGGTGGCTGACTAAATACTTTTTTTCCCCACTGTAGATATTAGTTTTGCGTTTATGGTGTGCCCTACTGAACACGACCCTTGTCACAACAGTTCTCACCGTGTTTAAATGATTGGGTAATCACCTACTTCAATCAGTGCAAATGAGTGAGAGAAGGGAGGTGCAACATTCCTAACACTGCAGTCAGACCAATGACTATTGCCTAAATCATGAACATGCTATCCGATGTTGGTGAATTCAGAGAGGGGCAAAAACAAAAAGACAAGACCGGAAGTCCCTCCCTGTTTCAGTCTGTTTTCTTCAGTTTGGTGCCTAATGAACATGACCCAGCTGTTGACCTGCAGGAGGCAGCCAGAACACTGACATGCTAACCTGGTGTTGTTCTTGAACTTGAGGAAGTAATGGAGGCAGTTGATGCACTGGTGAGGTCCAGGGCCTTCACAGCCGTTCTCGTTGCACTCACTGTCACAGAGCCCTGGTGAAGAGGATATGTTATACAGAGCATTATGGGTACTGTAGTTCCTCATGTTACGGGGGAGGGGGGGGGTAGGTGGAGACTTTATGAATGAGACAAAACTGGGTGTGACTAAAGGGAGGTGACTGGCATTCCAACCAGTCAGTGAGTGAGTGAGTGAGTGAGTGAGTGAGTGAGTGTGTAAGGTGTTCCTTGTTGTGCTGAAGGCAGGAGAATGTTATGTCTACCGAGCGTATAAACGTTGGGGCTGTTTATGTTCTGCTGTCATGGCTGTGTGCTGTGGCTTATCAAACTGGCTAATGGACTATCAGCTACCTCACTGTAACCTCAAATATGCTCACATTGGGCGGCATGTAGCCTAGAGGTTAGAGTGTTGGGTCAGTAACCGAATGGTTGCTAATTCTAATCCCCAAGCTGACAAGGTGAAAATTCTGTCGATGTATCCTTAAGAGAGGCACTTAACCCTAATTGCTCCAGAGTCGCCGTTGATAATAGTGGACCCTGGCCGTGACCCTACTCTCCGACGGTGTCTCATGGGGAGTTGGGACATGCAAAAAAACACATTTCCATTTCACATACGCATGTGTGTACAAAACATTTAATATTGAGTTGCACCCCCCCGCCCCTTTTGCCCTCAGAACAGCCTCAATTCGTTGGGGCATGGACTCAATAGGTGTCGAAAGCGTTCCACTGGGATGCTGGCCAATGCTTCCCACAGTTGTGTCAAGTTGGCTGGATGTCCTTTGGGTGGTGGACCATTCTTGATACACACAACTGTTGAGTGTGGAAAACCCAGCAGCATTGCAGTTCTTGACACAAACCAGTGCGCCTGGCACCTACTACCATACCCCGTTCAAAGGCACTTAAATATTTTGTCTTGCCCATTCACCCTCTGAATGGCACACATACACAATCCATGTGTCAATTGTCTCAAGGCTTAAAAATCCTTCTTTAACCTGTCTCCTCCCCTTCATCTACACTGATTGAAGTGGATTTAACAAATTACATCAATAAGGGATCATAGCTTTCACCTGGATTCGCCTGGTCATTCTAATTCATGGAAAGAGCAGGTGTTCCTAATGTTTTGTACACTCAGTGTATAAGCACGCCCCAAATTATTATTAATATTTTATCATTATAACCCTGCACAAGAGAGGGAACCCACAGAGGTAAAGAGAGAGAGAGAGAACAGCGAGAGAGAGCGAGAGAGAACAGAAACAGGGACAAAGAACAGAGAGAGAGAGGAAGAGAACAGAGAAGAGGGAGAGCACAGAAAGGGGTAGCAAGTGAAGGAGAGAACAGAGAGAAAGGGAGAGCACAGAGAGATAGGGAGAAAACAGAGAGGGAGAGAACAGAAAGAGAGGTAATGTCAAGGTAGTGCGAGAGATTAATAATAAAGAGGTAGCAAACAGAGAGAGAACAGACAGAGCGGTAGAGAGAACAGAGAGGTAGAGAGAATCAAAGGTTTATTTGGTAGAAGTGCCTGGCCCTGATCCTTTTTTCCTCCCCCTTAGTCTCTCCTCCATTTGCACCCCCCTTTCCTACTATGTCTCCCTTGTAACAGGATTCCTGTATTCTGTCCTCCACCTCTTTTTCCTTACAGTCCCTCCCTCCCTCCCATCCTATTCCCCACTCACCGTTGTACTCCTCGTCTGCAGGGGGCTCGGCCGAGCGAGGCTTGTCACTGCGCAGGGAGGAGTACGGGTGCACAGAGGTGCCATAAAGCACCAGGGACCACTCCTTCAGCTTGCCTGGGGGTTGTGTCGCCCAGCACAGCAGACACACACACAGACAGACAAAGAGAGAGAGAAAGAAAAATACACATCATTGGTATACTTCTAAGCAATATAAATGTGGTTATCGGTGAGTATTCTTAAAGGGGCAATCCTAAATTGAAACAATAAAGCGGGCTCCCCGCCCCTGTTCCGGTAAAAAGCTGAAGGATGGGGCTGGAGAAATGTAACCACTCTCAAATTCAAAGACAGAGCTATGGATGCAAGGCCTGACCATCCATGACATCAAAATGATCGTTTTAACCATGTTTTGAGGCTATACAGTGTTTGTTTACATGTACTTTGTTTACAAACATTGGAGTAAAACAAGCGTATATTTTGGGTTCTGATGGGGTACTACAGTCGAACTAAGCTCATGAGGCATTTATGTTATATTCTTCACAAATCAATGGGTACATATCACAAGTCCAAAAAACTGTAGATTGCCACTTTAAGGGGATAGTTCACTTTTTAAAGCATATTTTCCACTGGTACGGTCACTCCTTTAAACAGGGTGGCTTCTCTAGTCTACTGTACCTGGGACTTTCTGGCTGCGGAGCTGCGAAGGGGAATCATGGATCTCCAGGATCCAGTCCCCGGCCGCCTTCTCCCCCCAGCAGTGGGTGGTCATGAACTCCCAGTTCTTAAAGCCCTCCATGGAGTGGTCGAACAACCTAGAGGAAAGCACACAGAGACCACATTTCTATTTCCTACAAAGGAAAAACCACACGGTTCGACCATATTCAGACCACACACTGGAAAGATACAGAAGTAGAATGTTTCTTCATTCCTGGTCCTGGGAAGCCACAGGGGTGGGCAGGCTTTTCTTATTCCGGTCCAGTACCAACACACCTGGTTCAACTAATCAACGGCTTAATGATTAGTCTAATCAGTTGTCTTATTGCCAGGAAGAAACACTGGTGTGTAGAGTGTGAGAGGGAGCGGAGTAGAACTGAAGGGGAGATTCACCTGTTGGCGAGCAGCTGGGACTTAGTTCCCGAGGGGGACGTGAGATTGATAGACAGGTCGCCACGGCGTGGGTGCGTGATGGTGATGCGTACGACTACGTGCTCCAGGTAGATGACATGGTGGTTGAAGTTGTCAATGCAGCTGGTGGCCTTGTACACGGAGCGCACCACGTGCTCTGGGCGGATCGTCCTGCAGGCAGAGGGAAGCAACCAATCAGATGTCAGTGTCAGAGCAGTCACCCAATCAGAATCTAAATCTGACAAGATAGGAAGTGGAACCCACAGAGTAGACGAGCCAGGTGCTACCCAGCTATCATGGATTATTGATTCATCTCAACACTGGGTTATTGAGAGCACACAATAACGTTTAAACCCCATTATTCAATCAATGTTCAAATATTTAATTTCAAGAGGCTCTAGTCTAGTTAATATTACTTAATTTAATTGGTCTGATTTGAATAGAAATGAATTCACAGCCGGGCCCGCAGCATATGGGCCATTAAAAAGAACAGAGAGCACACAGCAGAGTTTGGATGGCCAAGCCAGAGGATGGCAGCGGGGACGGGTGACACGCAGTCTTGGATCCTAAACACTACACCAGAATCCACGCTAGTGTGCGTGTGTATGAGTAAATGTGTTGGGGTGTAGATCTGCATTTAAGTGTGCTTGGGGCAGTGGCGTACTGCAGTTTCTGAGCAAGGTAACTTTCTACAATTCTACACATTTTGCCATGGGGCAAAGACAAACATTTGCCGTTTTATAGCTAATCTCTTGCTATTCTACACATTTTGCCATGAGGCCGAGAGAAAATGTTGCTGTTTTAAAGCTAATTTCCTGCAATTCTAAACATATTGCCATGGGGCAAAAAAATTGAAATAATAATTTTATAGCTAATCTCATGCTATAAAACTGCAATTGCGAGGGCTGTGGGGGTGTATGGTACGCTAGTGGCTTGGGCGGGGGGCTGGGAGGAGACAAACCCAGATTACAACTTCCCTGGCGGTCTACAGATCCTACATGTTTTTTTCTCCAACGCTCCAAGGATGAGGAGGCCCAGACATGACCAAATGCAATGGAGAGGCCAGTGGTGTCTCAGTGGAGAGGCCAGTGGTGTCTCAGTGGAGAGGCCAGTGGTGTCTCAGTGGAGAGGCCAGTGGTGTCTCAGTGGAGAGGCCAGTGGTGTCTCAGTGGAGAGGCCAGTGGTGTCTCAGTGGAGAGGCCAGTGGTGTCTCAGTGGAGAGGCCAGTGGTGTCTCAGTGGAGAGGCCAGTGGTGTCTCAGTGGAGAGGCCAGTGGTGTCTCAGTGGAGAGGCCAGTGGTGTCTCAGTGTAGAGACCTGTGTCTGGAAGATGACGACAGGAGAACAGCTCCAGATCAAAAACAAACTGCACTGCCAAAAGCACCCTCCGTTCTGCCCCAAAAACCTGAGGGGCCACAGCCGGCGGTCCTCAATTCACATACTACACACACTCTCACAAACATACGCACGCCGAGATGGGCTTCCCATAAGATTCCTATGGTCTGGCCAGCATGGGGCTGATAGATCGGGAGCTTGACTGGGGAACTAGCATGAGGCTGATTGGTTCCATTCAAAGCCAGTAAACTAAACTGTGATTGGCTCTTTAATGTGTTCAACAGGAGCCCGATTAAACATCCAGCTGCACAGGGAGAGAAAAAAAAAGCGGATCAAATTGAAAGGGCCTGTGATTGCAGGGGTTGGAACCAAAATAATTTTCAAATAATTTAGTTCTGAACAGAAACATACTTTTTTTTTGTTCCGTTCCGCTGTTCCAACCAGCAAAAGAAAGTTCTGAACCGGTTCAAACCAAGAAAAAGTACAGTTTATATCTTTCCTTTCTGTTCCTTTTTAAACCTCTGAAATATATATATTTCTTACATTTAGCTTGACATTAAATTACTTCACCAATCAGTGTGGATAGAGCAGCTTGCTGTGGAGCGGGTAAGCGATTTAATCTGTATAGTAAAGTCGTTAAGAGAAAATTGTATTTTGCCATAACAGCATGGTTTAATCATAATTTAAGACAAACACACACACTGTGCTGCCAGTCACAGTGTAAGGCGCGAGAAGCAACTGACATTTTGAGTGTGAGGAGAGAGGCTGGAGGAAGCTTGCCTTGAAGTGCTGGGCATCTTATGACATGCATTATCTGAATTAGGCCCACAGAATTATACCTATGGAGGAGCGGCTTCTATAAAGGTACTTTGAATGTCATTCTCAGTTGGTTTAAAGTTGGACCAGAGCAAAGGTTAGCTAGCTAACAAGCTTGATTGTGCAGAGCAGACCTAGAATTAAAAACACGTCTTACCTTTTTATAGTTAATAAATCCGATGTGATAACTATACTAGCATTGAAAAAGTAAATCCATTCTTCTCTAATTAAATATCTCTCCCTAATTTCTGAATTACGCTTGCAACCTATGCTTCAAAGGGGAGGGGCAGGTAGCCTACACACACACCCACCGGCAAATATTTCCAGCTGGCAGGCAGAAGCTGGAATACATTTCTGAGTGAGGGCTTAGCATAGGCGCTTTGTTGGGATTTTTGTGGGACTGGAAAATGCCCGGAATGTAAAATAACGTTATTAACCGGTTGCCATGCTTTTAAAATAACGGTTCTGTTCTGGAACAGTATGGATCACTTTAGTTTTTAGTTTGGGTTCTGTTCCTCAAATAATAGTGTTATTTTCCCTGAACCGGTTCCAACCCTTGGATGATTGTGTGTGTGTTTTGTGTGCATGTTAGGGATGTGACAAAAAAAATTAAAAATTAAAAACAGCCATTTTTTATTGTTAAAAAAAAAAAACATACATGTCCCACTCCTCATCAATGTGATGGCTCGTTGCAGTGATGTATGACAGTGTGTTCATAGATGTCCAACAACCTGTTGTTTACATCACATATGGTGTTGGAGAGCTCGCGCTTTGTACTTGCAGAGCAATCAATCATTGTACAATTTCTCCATCAGGGCCGTCACGGTTTTTCGACGTGGCATCTTGTAGTCTGGTTCTAGATATGCCATTAGGTTATTGAAGCCGACATCCTCTACCATTGACAATGGCTGCATATCAACTGCAATCAGCGCTGTGATTTTCTCACGCTGTCCCTTATCACACTGCTGCCAGCAACGGGTTGGGTCTCACGGTGCCTCCCTTTCAGCATTGCACCTGTACTGCCACTGTAGCTCAATTCCACCTCACAAAGTTTGCATTTCATCACTTTCTCATTTAACTTCACAAAGTATTGCCATACAGGACTTTGCTGCTGTTGCTTCCCTGTCCCACTCTGCCATTTTTCCAACTGTTAATGACGATGAGGTGTGGAGCGCTCAATATCTATGTCAAATAATTTGAAAGATGCATATCGCCTCCTACTTACAGCGTTGTTGCAATATATATATTTTTTGTCTTTATGATGATGATGATGATGATGATGATGATGATCGGGACCTGTTAGTGGTAGTTTTGTGATAAGTGCACTGTGATTTTAATTGTAAAACAATACGTTTTAAGTTAGGGATTTTTTCTAAACGTTAACGATCGCAAATTAGTTTAAACGTCACACCCCTAGTGTGTGTGCATGCATGCATTTTGTATGTGTGTTTGTGCAGGCATGCGTTAGACCCTCCAGAACTAATACTTGGCTGGCTCCTCTCAGTGTGCAGGAGCTTTCAGAAATCCCATACGTGGGTGCATGAAGAACTTTTGGACAGAAACACACACATGAACATGACCCTTGGTTGCTGTTAAATATAGTGTTTTCATGTATTTCTCAATAGCTCTGAACAGATTACATTTGATTGGTTGGTTGATTGGGTAAGGACAGGTCCACTAGGGAGGTGTTACTGTGTAGTACCTGATCTGGCGGTCGGCACTCTCCACACAGATATGCTGCGCGGGGACCTGCTTCCATCGCTCCGCCTCCTTCACCATAGCCTCCGCGTCCATCAGGCCAAAGCCATACAGGTGGCTGACTGCAAGACACGCCCACCGTCAGTCAATCCACACAGCCAATCAAAATAGTTCAAAACCACACATCACTTCAATACATTTCACAGAACCATATTCATATCTGTAAGAATCCACCCCAATAAGCACAAAAGTGTTGCCTTACAGCCTAGATTGTTTTTTTTATTCACTGATCTAAACAACCTATCCCACCAAAAAATCTAGACAGTTTAAAAAATGTATAACAACCTGAAATGTTTTCATGAGATAAGTATCCACTGCTTTATGAAAGAGCTTGAGTAATTTTGCCCAGAGGAATGGATAAATACTTCTAGCAAATATCATAGCCTTGATTCAGGATTCTAGAGTAGGCAAGATTAACTAAGTATTGACACAGAGGAGTTTTTTTTTTTTCACCTAATTTGTAACCAAAAAATGTTTTAAGTAAGAATTGTGCAAGGGGGTGGATACTTTCTGAGCCAATGGTTATTCATGCCTTAGAACAGTGGTCACCAACCTTGTCTGAGTCAAGATCACTTTCTGAGTCAAAATGCAAGCCAAGATCTACTGCTCAGATTATATATATATATATATATATATATTTTACACGACTTAAAAAAACGTAAGCCTATGCAACATTAAGCAATTAAAAACAGTTATGGAGCAATGAGGTTTCGGATTGGCCAGCGGTAGGCCTATAGGTGCACTTGATTTGCTCTCAGGGCCTGCCGGGTAGGCAGAGTTATACCTTCAGACACATGAAATGGTTAAAAATGGGAACACATTGCCTTCCTGGCGCTAGGGCTGCTGAATCAAGTGCACCTACCACCATCAGCGCAAAACAAACACAAAATAGGAATGCAAGGCTTTATCATTGTTATTTTGACAGAAATGTTTGGTGATCGACTAGGAATGTCTTCATGATCGACCGGTTGGTGACCACCGCCTTAGAACAACCAATCAAAACAGCCATCCAACCAAAGCAGTATCACAGTAAAACATCAGTAAGTTAACCCAATCCACAAAACCAATCAAATATTGTTTCCCCATCCCTCCCCCTCTTTCTTTAAACCTCCGCTCTCCATTTCCTCTGGATGAACTCCCCACCTCCTCCCTTTTCTCTCTCACTAGGTTTCCCAATCCTCTTTGAAACAGCCGCTTGGAAAAACTCCAGACGGACTAGGACTGCAGTCTCAGTCTCACACACACACACACTCACACACAAACACACACAAACACACACACTTATGAAACAAAGTACTCCGCATGAAATCCCTGACAGGTAGTTGGCAGGCGGTAGGATGGTTTATGGTGAGTGACTGGGCTAAGAGTAAGTGAGGGGTATGAAAGAAAGAGGGGAAAAAGAGGTGAGTGGCCGAGGGAGGAGAGGAGGCGGGCAGTGTTAAGCACCGTTGTATCCAGCGGTGTTGGTCTTCCAGTCAGGGGCGTTGAGGTGGCCAGCTCGAGACGTCTTGACAATGATGTGCTGAACATCCCTCCACGACAACAGAGGACTGGAGGAGAAATCACAAAACACCACAGAGACACACTGGTGACCAACAATATACACAGACTTAACACGGTTTGTGTGTGTATGTGTGTTTGTGTGTACTATACATATGGTGCTTGGGTGTTTGCGTGTAACAGAAAGGGAGCGGGAGAGTTAGGTATACCAGATACAGTATGCCCATCCATCTGCCTCCCTCCCCTCTCCAATCTCACGTGATAACCATTACAAGATGGCAGCCATGTGTCCTTTGATGTAAAGACGGTGCTTAAAAAAAATTATATCTAGGTCACCAAGTTTCCTGGGAATCCCTTCATATGCCGTCCAGATGCTTCATTATTTTCTCCCGCTCTCATCTCTCCCTCATCCTCTGAGCACAGCATTTCGGAAAATTCCGAGGCAGCAGGTTTTTCTAGAAAAGTACTACTCCGCAAGGATATACAGTGGGGTCTGAAATGATTGACACCATTGATAAAGACGAGCAAAATGACTGTATCGAATAAATAGGTATATTGTAAGTTTAAAATGTTTGGGAAATTATATTATACTAATACAATTGCTCAGAGAAATACATTTTGTTTAACAAGTAATACAAAAAAATCTCAAAAAAGTAGGGGTCAAAATGATTGACACCCCTGTTTTTAATACCTTTCAATACCTCAACTTTTTCAAAAATATTTTATGAGTTGGAGAACACATTGGGAGGGATCTTTGACCATTCCTCCATACAGAATCCTTCCAGATCCTTGATATCCTTCGTCTGCGCTTATGGACATGCCCTCATCAATTCAAACCACAGGTTTTCAATGGGTTTCAAGTCCGGAGACTGAGATGGCCATTGCAAAATGTTGATTTTGTGGCCAATTAACCATTTCTTTGTGGATTTTGATGTGTGCCTAGGGTTATGGTCTTGCTGGAAGATCCAGTTGCGGCCAAGTTTCAGCCTCCTGGCAGAGGCAACCAGGTTTTTGGCTAAAATGTCCTGGTACTGGGTAAAGTTCATGATGCCGTTGACCTTAACATGTGCCCCCGGGACCAGTGGAAGCAAAATATCCCCATAACATCAAAGATCCACCACCCTACTTTACAGTAGGTATGGGGTTCTTTTCTGCTTAGGAATTCTCATTTTGACAACAAACCCACCACTGGTGTGAACGGCCAAAGAGCTCTATTTTCATGTAATCTGACCAAAGCACCGGTTCCAATCCAAGTGCCAATGCTGTTAAGCAAACTCCAGGTGTTTACATTTGTTGGGTGACATGAAAATCTACCAATAAGGTGTCAATCATTTCAGACCCCACTGTATATACAGTTGAAGTCAGAAGTTTACATACATTTATGTTGGAGTCATTAAAACTTGTTTTTCAACTACTCCACAAATTTCTTGTTAACACACCATAGTTTTGGCAAGTTGGTTAGGACATCTACTTTGTGCATGACACAAGTAATTTTTCCAACAATTGTTTACAGACAGATTATTTCACTTATAATTCACTGTATCACAATTCCAGTGGGTCAGAAGTTTACATACACTAAGTTGACTGTGCCTTTAAACAGCTTGGGAAATTCCAGAAAATGATGTCATGGCTTTAGAAGCTTCTGATCATCATTTGAGTCAATTGAAGGTGTACCTGTGGATGTATTTCAAGGCCTACCTTCAAACTCAGTGCCTCTTTGCTTGACATCATGGGAAAATCTAAAGAAATCAGCCAAGACCTCAGAAAAAGAATTATAGACCTCCACAAGTCTGGTTCATCCTTGGGAGCAATTTCCAAGCGCCTGAAGGTACCATGTTCATTTGTACCAACAATAGTACGCAAGTATAAACACCATGGGACCACGCAGCCTTCATACCACTCAGGAAGGACACGCGTTCTGTCTCCTAGAGATGAACGTACTTTGGTGTGAAAAGTGCAAATCAATCCCAGAACAGCAAAGGACCTTGTGAAGATGCTGGAGGAAACAGGTACAAAAGTATCTATATCCACAGTAAAACAAGTCCTATATCGACATAACCTGAAAGGCCGCTCAGCAAGGAAGCAGCCACTGCTCCAAAACCGCCATAGAAAAACGAGACTACGGTTTGCAACTGCACATGGGGACAAAGATCGTAATTTTTGGAGAAATGTCCTCTGGTCTGATGGAACAAAAATAGAACTGTTTGGCCATAATGACCATCGTTATGTTTGGAGGAAAAGGGGGGTAGCTTGCAAGCCGAAGAACACCATCCCAACCGTGAAGCACGGGGGTGGCAGCATCATGCTGTGGGGGTGCTTTGCTGCAGGAGGGACTGGTGCACTTCACAAAATATATGGCATCATGAGGAAGGAAAATGATGTGGATATATTGAAGCAACATCTCAAGGCATCAGTCAGGAAGTTAAAGCTTGGTCGCAAATGGGTCTTCAAATGGACAATGACCCCAAGCATACTTCCAAAGTGGCAAAATGGCTTAAGGACAACAAAGTCAAGGTATTGGAGTGGCCATCACAAAGCACTGACCTCAATCCTATAGATCATTTGTGGGCAGAACTGAAAAAGCGTGTGCGAGCAAGGAGGCCTACAAACCTGACTCAGTTACACCAGCTCTGTCAGGAGGAATGGGCCAACATTCACCCAACTTATTGTGGGAGGCTTGTGGAAGGCTACCCGAAACATTTGACCCCAGTTAAACAATTTAAAGGCAATGCTACCAAATACTAATTGAGTGTATGTTAACTTCTGACCCACTGTGAATGTGATCAAAGAAATAAAAGCTTAAATAAATAATTCTCTCTACTATTATTATGACATTTCACATTCTTAAAATAAAGTGGTGATCCTAACTGACCTAAGACATGGCATTTTTACTAGGATTAAATGTCAGGAATTGTGGGAAAACTGAGTTTAAATGTATTTGGCTAAGGTGTATGTAAACTTCCGACTTCAACTGTACACTCCCCTCCATATGTATTTTGACAGTAAAGCTAACATTTAAAATGTGGCTCTATACTCCAGCATTTTGGATTTGAGATCAATGTTTCATATGATGCAACAACAGTACAGAATGTATTGAGGATATTTTCATACATATCCGTTTCACCGTTTAGAAATGAAAGCACTTTATGCATCTATTCCCCCACCCCCTCTCCTGAGTAGATGTTTCTGAACACTTCTAAATTAATCCTGATAATGCCATGATTGATAAAAATCATGAATGAATCATGAATAATGTTGAGTAAGATGCCGTTCAGAGGCAACAAAACATGGTGGTATGATCTTTGTACCTCTAACCTTTAACTCATTACTCACAATTAATTTAACAAATAATCATGGTAGCATCCACATGAATGTAGCAGTGTTCAGAAACATATATTCTTACTTACAATAAAAGTGACTCCAAAATGGCGCAATCCATTATTCACCATTCAGGTATCCAAAGCACAACCACAACAAACTGCAAATGCATCCAACAAGTTTGTATCGTCACAAGCTTGATGTTGTCAATGTGTGCAAGGAATATGGGACCAAATACTAAACTATCGACTACTTAATACACCTAGTGGTCCCCTGTAGCTCAGTTGGTAGAGCATGGCGCTTGCAACGCCAGGGTTGTGGGTTCGTTTCCCACAGGGGGCCAGTATGAAAATGTATGCACTCACTAACTGTAAGTCGCTCTGGATAAGAGCGTCTGCTAAATGACTAAAATGTAAATGTAAGTGAATTTGTCCAAATACTGACTTCTTCAAATGGCCGGACTAGACACAAAGTGCATTCATTTCTAAACGGTAAAACAGATATGTATGAAAAGACCCTAAAATAAAAACGGACATTGTGTACTGTCTCCTAAGGAGTTTATCGTGGAAGAGAAAACCTTCACGGCTAACCAATAACATCAACCTCTTGAACACTAGTGGGAGAGTATGTTTAAGTGTTTCACCTCCCAGGAGTCATCCGTTCTCCTGCTCGCTGTCCAACACTCACTCTGTTCACTACGTTTTCCAAAAAACTAATTCAAGTGAAAACCAGAAGCTGTCAGCTTGGACGCCAGTCATGGCATATCAATTCCATAAGGAGTTGGCAAGAGACCAGAAACAGACGGGCACTCACAGGTTAAGAAGCTATGTCTTCTGGAGGGAAAAGCAGGGGGGTCCCAACCCCAATAACCATCCATGAAAACTCTGATATATTGACAATTAAAACCAACCAATGTTAGTTTAACTCCACCACTCCATCCATAATTCACATTCTATAAATGTTTCATCATCATTAACGTGGTACACTAACTAGGCCATGGCACAGGCATCCTAAAATCATTTGAACGCTGCCGGAGCGCACACACACACACACACACACACAGGAACTGTTCCAACAGCTCGTTCGGTCCCCACAGATCCGACATCAAACCCGGCTGATGTTGGAGAGTCTCCTCTCATGTTCTGACTGAAGTGTAATTATGGTATAAACATACAGGTGTAATATGAGGCAGAGGAGGAAGATAACCTGGCTTTCAAATGACAGAGCAGGCCTGCTCCCAGCCCCAGCCCCTCTTGAATATATGTTTATCAAAGTCGGCCCGTTCTCTTTCATATACCAGATAACCGCTGCAACCATCAGCAGCGCTCAAAGAGTTGTGGCCAATCTGCTCCACTTAACGAGTGTGTGTACGGAGAAGTTGGTGTGTGTGTGTGTGTGGGAGGGGGGGATGCAGCAGAGAAAGAAAGTGAAAAAAGGCAAAGAGACGGGAGAGAGAGAATTTTGATAAGCAATGTGAGCAATGGGATTGATTGACTGACTAGCTGGGTGAACTGAACTAACTGCAGTGCACAGGTGGAGTCGTGTGAATCCCTGAGTTAAGGTTAAGGAGCTTACTTAGCCTCCAGGGCCAGCGCGATGATCCCAGCTGCCATAGGAGCAGACGCCGAGGTCCCTGTGTGGCTATCTGTGCAGCGCTGCCGCAGATCTGTGGTGATCTACAGCAGGAGGGAGGGAGAGAGAGAAGAAAGATGGGATGGACAGAGAGGGGAAGGAGGGTTAAGTCCTGTGGATCAGGGGGAGATTGAGGCACACCTGAGACTGCACACATTCCAGCTTTGATACGCTGCCATGCTAGAGATGACACACACACACACACACACATAATAGCCTGCTGTTCCCTAAGGTACCCAGGAAATCATTTCTCAGCCAAAGAGGACCAAAGGGAGTGGAAAGGAGGGAAATATTCTTTTTTTGCAGGTGCCTCCCGAGTGGCGCAGCGGTCTAAGGCACTGCATTGCAGTGTTAGGGCGTCACTACAGCCTGGGGTTCGATCCCAGGCTGTGTCATTACAGACAGTGACCGGGAGTCCCATAAGGCGGCGCACAATTGGCCCAGCGTCGTCCGGGTTAGGTTCATGGTTGAATTGCTGCAAAGAAACCACTACTAAAGGACACCAATAAGAAGAAGAGACATTAGAACAGTGGAAATGTGTCCTTTGGTCTGGAGTCCAAATTGGAGATTTTTGGTTCCAACCGCCGTGTCTTTGTTAGACGCGGTGTGGGTGAACGGATGATCTCCGCATGTGTATGGTGTGGCGGTGGAGGTGTTATGGTGTGGGGGTGCTTTGCTAGTGACACTGTCTGTGATTTATTTAGAATTCAAGGCACACTTAACCAGCATGGCTACCACAGCATTCTGCAGCGATACGCCATCCCATCTGGTTTGGGCTTAGTGGGACTATCATTTCTTTTTCAACAGGACAATGACCCAACACACCTCCAGGCTTTATAAGGGCTATTTAACCAAGAAGGAGAGTGATGGAGTGCTGCATCAGATGACCTGGCCTCCACAATACCCCGACCTTAACCAAATTGAGATGGCATGTGGGAACTCCTTCAAGACTGTTGGAAAAGCATTCCAGGTGAAGCTGGTTGAGAGAATGCCAAGAGTGTGCAAAGCTGTCATCAAGGCAAAGGGTGGCTATTTGAATAATCTCAAATATAAAATATATTTTTTAATTTCTTTAACACTTTTTTGGTTACTACATGATTCCATATGTGTTATTTCATATAGTTTTGATGTCTTCACTATTATTCTACAATGTAGAAAATAGTTTTAAAAAATAATGAAAAACCCTTGAATGAGTAGGTGTTCTAAAACTTTTGACCGGTAGTGTATATGCACAGGGGGGACTTGAACCTAGATCAGCCCTCCTACTCTGATATGCTTTACAAATACGGGCCCTGGAGTAGGACATTGTGTGCATGACCGTGTGTGTGTGTTGAGTGCTGGTCATTGCTCTGTGTGAGTCTGTAGCACAGCGCTGGCCTGGCTGGTTCTTAGTGACTGCTCTCTCTCTCTCTCTCCCTGCTTGGTCTCCAGAACCTCTATTGGTACTGTGGCGAGACACTGCCAGACAAGCTGGGACAACTGTCACTCTGTCTGACAGTCTACCCCAATGCACCCTGGGCCAGGGGTGGAGAGTAGGAGGGGGTCAGCCAGGACACACAGCTCAACCCCCGACACATTGACCTCATTCACCCAGCCTTGGGTTCAAAGGTCATGGGCTTTAAAAACAACCAAAGCCTGTTTGTCTGGCTTTGCCCACACAGGAATCAGTTACGTATGCCATCTAGTCGGCCTAAATGACAAAGCAGCATTAGCACATTAGTGCTCTCTCTCTCGCTCTCATACGCGTTACGTTATGGTAGTCCAACGTATCCGATGATGACTTCCACTTCTGAGTTAACGGTGAATTCTTTGGTGACTGTAGAGTCCAATCCGAGATCCACAAACTTTATTGCAGGTGGGGCATGTGCAGTCTGTGTTGGCAGGGGCAGGCATGGTTGTATGTCTCCTGAGCAGTTTTTGCTGTTTCTTTGTGCTCTTCTCCACCTCTGTACACCGCTCTGGCAGAGCTGCCGCCAGGTGGAACGGTCGGCAGCATCGTCCTCCAGGTCTGTGGGTTTGATGTTGCACTTCTTCAGCGACGTTTTCAGCTGGTCCTTGTAGCACTTCATCTGCCCCCCTGCAGACCACCGGCTAAGGTGTAGCTGGCCATACAGGATCTTCCACAGCAAGCGCTCCAGAGACATCCTAATGACATGCCCAAGCCAGCGCAGTTGGTGCTGAGTGACCATGGCGTCCATACTCTTGCAGTTGGTCTTAGCAAGTATTTCTGTATGGTGTACATGGTCGCAGCAGGTGATTCCCAGGATGCGCTGCAGGCATCTTATGTGGAATCGCTCGAGCGGCTTGTTGTGGCGACTGTAAGCGACCCAGGCTTCACAGCTGTAAAGAAGTGTGGTGATGCAGACGGCTTGATAGACGGTGACTTCGGTGTGGAGGTGGAGATCCCAGTTTTGGAAGACCCTGCGTCTGAGTTTCCCGAAGGCAGCTGATGCTTGCTTGATCCTGTTTTGAATTGAGGTCGATGCTGCAGTCCTCCGAGAGGATGCTGCCCAGGTATTTGAATGACGGGACTATTGCCAGTGATTTGTGCTCAATGGTGAAGACAGGCATGGTGGGTGGAGGGCTGGATCTCCATTGACAGACCACCTCTGTCTTGGTGGTGTTGATACAGTCCCATCATCCTGCTATAGACCCTCACAGCCGTTACAAGGACGGACTGAAGGTCTTCCAGACTGTGGGCCACAAGAGCTCTCTCACACACACACACACACACACACCCCTCAACTATTAGACAGTTGTAGTTCTCTCTTCCCTCTGCTGCTGTATGTTGTGGTAAGAATGGTGGAACACACACACACACTTTCTCTCTCTTTCGGAGACAGACTTACTATCTTGCGGTCGTAGTTCTCTCCGCTGCTGTAGGTGGTGGTTAGGGTGGACGAGCACTCCTCCAGGTACCAGGGCTTGCGTCCGCTCTCTGCGGTGCTGGAGATGGAGATAGTGTAGATGCTGTTGGTGTAGCCGTCACAGGAGCAGTGGTCCCGGCTCCGCCCGCCGTTTCCTGACGCCCACACAAAGATGGAGCCGCGCCCCTTTCTTCCCTGGCAGGAAATCAAATCATTGTCAATTAGATCAAAGGCGGGACTTCCTGCCCGTGGGAACAACGTTCTTCCACCACCTGATGCTGAAATGGTAATAGCAGGTGCACGGGGAATGAGCACATTAATTACATTAGCACAAATTACTTAATGGAGCAGGCCTACCACACAGCTTCAGTAAACAGAGTTATTTACATAGAAATACAATTACTAAAGTGGGCATCCCCAATCAAATAAAGTCAATGATGCCAAAATGCCATTATTCTATTTATATGGACATTTCTTGGTGTGTGATTGGCAGAGATACTTGAGGGAGCCTACTGCTCTGTGAGCTCTGACTGTCACTCTCACTCACTCAAACACGCACGCAAGCATTCATGTACACACATCCACACACAGAGGGGATAAAAGGTGGAGGGGAGCACTTCAAAAGGCCTGTCTGCCAGTGATAAGAGATAGAAGCCCCTCTGAGTGAGGAGAGAATCAGACAGGACGAAACGCTGACGGAAAACTGGGACCAGCTTTGAAGGGATGGAGGGAGAAAAAAAAAGAGGGAGAGAGCGAGAAAGAGAGAAGTTGAGCGAGAAAGGAGGGGAGAGATACAGAGGGAGAGTGAGAGAGACTGAAAGAGAGAGAGAAAGAGCAGGTAGGGAGAGGATGACTTATTGAAGAAAGAGGGAGACAGACAAAGGCAACCGAAAAACTTTTACGAGGAAATTAGCTCAAGAACCCTAAGAGAGCGTGGGGGGCGGGTGGGTGTGGGGGGACCTGCACCCTCTAACCTAACCTATCACAACAGCAACACACACCTCTCCCTAACCTGGCAGTAATATCTCACAAACATACGGGGACTAATACATTTTCTCCTCCCTCCCAACCGGTCACACTTTCTCCCCGCTCACTAGCCGGTCACATCCCCTTTCCATAGGCCAACCTGCCACGGTCCTGCCACACACACACCCACACACCTCTAACCATCTGTCATAATAGCCCAATAGACCTCTGTAGCTTCCATGGCCAAAAAAGATGTACACTGAGTATACAAAACATTAAGAACACCTGCTCTTTCCATGACATAAAACTGACCAGGTGAATGCTATTATCTCTTATTACATTTTAATTTAATTTTAGTCATTTAGCAGATGCTCTTATCCAGAGTGACTTACATGATCAATTAGGGTTAAGTGCCTTGCTCAAGGGCACATCAACAGATATTTTACATAGTCAGCTCGGGGTTTCAAACCAGCGACCTTTCAGTTATCGGCCCAACACTCTTAACCGCTAGGCTACCTGCCGCCCTTATTGATGGCACTTGTTAAATCCACTTCAAAATCAGTGTAGATGAAGGGGAGGAGACAGGTTAAAGAAGGATGTTTAAGCCTCGAGACAATTGAGACATGGATTGTGTATGTGTGCCATTCAGAGGGTGAATGGGCTAGATTAAACATGTAAGTGCCTTTGAACAGGGTATGGTAGTAGGTGCCAGGCACACCGGTTTGAGTGTGTCAAGAACTGCAACGCTGCTGGGTTTTTCACGCTCAACAGTTTCCCTGTGTGTATCAAGAATGGTCCACCACCCAAAGGACATCCAGCCAACTTGACACAACTGTGGGAAGCATTGGACTCAACATGGGCCAGCATCCCTGTGGAACGCTTTCGACACCTTGTAGAGCCCAACGAATTGAGACTGTTCTGAGGGCAAAGGGGGGTGTTCCTAATGTTTTGAATTCTCAGTGTACGTAACCCACCACCACCAAAGTAACCATTGTTTTAGTTTCCCCACAATCAAAATGTCAGCAGCATTTCTGACTCAGCAAGGAGAGGACACTGAAATCATCACATGCGACCTTCTGTACTCAACTCCCCTCCACTTAACCCCTGGGCTAGGCTCTTCCTTTGAGCCACCTCCACAACACAGTCATGAATATGGATACACCACATTGATATGCTAATCAGACCAAGCTCTTTAATGCAAATGTATAGAAGTGCCCCTGAGGCATTGATAACCCTCTAGCCTCCGGGTTACTGTGTGCGTGTGTGTTTGTCCAAGTAAATTTGTATTCTTTGCCCCAGTCTTCTTTTGAGGGTGAATTGGTGTATGATAGTGGGTATAAGTGTGTATACTTAATGTGTACTTAATGTCTACTGTGTGTGTGTGAGAGACGCACCATGCGGATGCCGTTCTCGAAGGCCTGCCTGGCCAGGGAGGCGGGGCCGTCCACCGTCTTGCCGTCGTCGTCAGGACCCCAGCTGGCGCTGTAGATGTCAATGTGCTGCGGCTGCAGACTCAGAGACTTGGCCTCCACCATGTCCGTCACATCACCGTCCAGCATCCTCACCCCTGACACACACACACACACAGACAGAGAGTGAGCAAACAGTACATATAGCACACACAGTTTACATCACACACTCAAGCACAGATGCAAAGAGTAAAACCAACGCGCGCGCGCACTTGCAGGCACTCACCACTAGTGAGTAAGATTTCTATTACATATGGCAAATAACCTTGAAACACACATAAACATGCACTCACCACCTATCCGTGCGTTGTAGGCGATTCCCACAGTGCAATGGGAGTTGTTAGCAGATGCAGCAACTTCCCCAGCACAGCGTGTTCCATGCCTGAAGAGAGAGCAGGGACACTTCACATTATGCACACATAAACAGATATACACATTTACACACTCCCACAAGCGCACATTTATAAAACTCACACAAATATTTTAAACAGATATACTGAAGAATGCACAAACAGTCAGGATAACATCTGACAACCTGCATGTTTGAGCAAAGACATATGGCCGAAAAAGTAGTGGAGGAGAACTAAGTGGAGTTCGACTTAGTTCAAACTCTGGCCTGGAGGAACAGGGCTCCTCATGGCCAGTAGCAGGGGCTGAGTCTTGTTCATAAGGGCATGCAGTGGAAAATGTCTTATAGTCCATTTTCTTTGGTTTGGTGCGTAACGAACATGACCCTGCTGTCAGAGGCAGCAGCAGCTGCACTGGATTACATACAGCCCTCAGATATTTTCACAATGTGAAAGAGACAATGTTTTGCATGTCCCCGAGCCCTCAACAAACAAGGGTAACATTCCGCCACAGACTGTAGCGACAATCTGCCAGGGTCAGTAACCAGCGCAAACAAACAAGAGTGTGTTTTAGGAGGAGGAAGAGGCAAACACTTGCTCGGCACGACCAGCCCTCCTGCCAAGAACATCTGGACCAAGCGGCCCAGAGTCACCACTGACCGCTGTCATGGCAACCCAGCATCTACCCCGGGGCAGGCAGACGTGCACATCCTTGCTAGTTTATGGGTTCCACTGTACTGTATTCCATCACCTGGCTGGAACCTCCATCCACAACACAGCTCTTCCCCTATAGCAGCCAAATAGTATGGAACATTCAAATCCTTTAGCTCCGTTTGGCTTCATACAGCTCCATATTCTGCCTGTTGCCTGAGTCACCTCTACGTACGTGTGCAGAGTGTGGGGTGTGTGTGCACGTGTTGTCTGCTCTCAGCCCATCTCTGTTCCATGCCTGCAGGATGAATACAGTTCAATGTGAATAACACACTGACTGGATCAATCCTGGAGGTCATTCCTTGGTTCATTATGGCAGAGATTTTATCACATGGAAATGTTCAAATTCACCACCGGATACGTTCCTCACACAGGGAATAAGCATAAAGAACAGCTTGTTCTCCTCTGGAAACACACACACATACACAAAGGTAACACACCCCACAGCAGATGCAAGGTTAGTGTCAATTTACTTTGAACATCTGTGAAACTGCTGGTTTAAAGAAAGGGACGGTAGAGGGGACTGTAACCAATCCATTCTAGTCTCTTTGGTTGGTCAGGATCAGAAGTGGTGAGTCCTCTTTCCTCAAATCAGTACCATGTCATAAAGCTAGAGCAAATTGGAACTCCTACCACCACCACACTCGTGTACTCGCAAACGTATTGGATAGGGACGTCTCGAGTGCATCAGCAGTTGGTGGAGAGCTTTCATAGAACCTCTCACAAATGACTTCGAAATCTTCCACCTGGACAAGTTGGGACAATGCAAAGATACAAATCTGGCTGAAATGCGTGTAGTGTGTAAGCTTTAGGTAGCAGTAGCATACTAATGGCTATGTTCCAATATCCCCTCCAGCAGCATACTACCTAGAATAGAGCAATAAGCGGTATGCATTCTAAGCGGTATGCTAGTATGGACATTGGAACGTACCCATTATTGTGACATATTTCTCAACAAACCCCAGTCAGAGAGGGATAGAGAGAGAGGGTGAGACACAGTGCAGACGCTGATCTATCTATAAAGCAGTGGGTTAGTAAACCTCCTGTCTCTTTAAGAAAACAATCTACCACAGAGCACTGAGGGTTTGCCAAGGCATTTTGGCTAGAATGTCCAAAAACACTGACAGCCAAACTGGCGCAGGACACAGGGCTCCCAGGCAGAGGAGAGTTCTCCACACACACACACCATTCTCACTTACACCATAAACACACCACACTACTACGTAACTATACAGATACCGAAGCGAGGGCACACACACACAGCGGAGAGTGATGCTGTGACCCAGTATCTTACTTGTTCTCGTTGCTGGCATCGTAACGGGGCATGGGGTCCATGTCATTCCCGTTGACATCATAACTGGCCTGGTTATCCTGGAAACAGAGGAAATATCTTCACCATCATGGTCTTGTTACGGCCGAGGGCAGAGCAGCAGAAATCAGCCAATGGCAGAATACGCCACACACTCCTACTCCAACCCACATACATACCCCATTCCAAAACACACACATACACTGAGTGTACAAAACATTAGGAACACCTTCCTAATATTGAGTTGCACCCCCTTTTGCCCTCAGAACAGCCTCAATTCGTCGGGGCATGGACTCTACAAGGTGTCAAAAGCATTCCACAGGGATGCTGTCCCATGTTGACGCCAATGCTTCCCACAGTCAAGTTGGCTGGATGTCCTTTGGGTGGTGGACCGTTCTTGAAACGCACTGGAAAATATTGAGTGTGAAAACGCCAGCTGCGTTGCAGTTGACACACTCAAACTGGTGCGCCTGGCACCTACTACCATACCCCATTCAAAGGCACTTATATCTATTGACTTGCCCATTCACTTTCTGAATGGCACACATACACAATCCATGTCTCAAGGCTTAAAAATCCTCCTTTAACCTGTCTCCTCCCCTTCATCTACACTGATTGAAGTGGATTTAACAGGTGACATCAATAAGGGAGCATAGCTTTCACCTGGATTCACCTGGTCAGTCTATGTCCGGCAAAGAGCAGGTGTTCCTAATGTTTTGTACACTCAGTGTACATGCACCCACACACATGCATACATACAGTACACACTCACGTAGTTCTGAATGAGGTCGGGGTGGTTCCTCTCTATGCCGTCATCCAGGATGGTGACCACCACGTCTTTCCCCGTGTAGCCCCTCTTCCACGCCCCCACTATGTTCATGTCCGACTGGCAGTTATGGATATCATCGTTACAGTGCTGGAACACACACACACACACACACACACACACACACACACACACAGTTACGTCACTGGAATAGTGCTGAAACAAAACTAGCAACCCACTTACGTGTCCGTTATAATTCTGGAACAGAGAGCCACATCTGTGTTGTGTTTCAGTCATTGCTCCGACCTCAACTTCCGGACTTGTCTCCCTGCTGCTGTGCTGTTCTATATCGTGGAGCTCCGCCCCATAGGGGAGCTCTGCTCCTATTGGTTTACCCTGCTGCGAACAGCCTGAGACAAAATTAGGCACACACCTGCAGCCAATAGGAGTACAGGTGTCCCTATAAGAGGGGACGCTTCCCCGCAATCAACCTCCCATTATGTTCAGCGACTGGACTAGACTGAAGAAGCCAAGAAGAGACGAAGACTCAGGACGAAAACGCAGTCGATTTTCCAGGTCATCGACGTCGTCCTAAATGAGCACACCAGCTCTTTTCAGAGCTCAATGCCGCTGTGCCTCCATGGGGGCTGCGGACTCCCACAACCTTTGTTTTGTGTGTTTGGGTTCACAGCACGCCAAGGACGGCATCAGCGATCCCCCTATTTGCGCCAGCTGCGCCCTCCTTTCATTGAAGGAGAGGAAGTAGCGCTGGGCGTTCTTTAGGGAGGATATCCCTTTGGAGGACGTGCTATCGGTGTTAGCCTCAGCTTCTGAGGCATCATCCGAGGGCGCCGACTCTGGAGAAGACAGGGATTATGGGGATGAGATGGATATTCCTATGGAACAATCTGTCCCTCTGACCGAGAACTTCAAGACCCCCTTTCCTTTGGAGAGTGAGAGGTCTTGTACTTCCCCGGCGATGACGACACGGGCTCTGAGAGATCAGTAGCCTTGTTCTTCGCAGTAGCCTCTCTGCGCTCAGACTTTCCTGGGCTCATTGAGAGGGCTGCTAGACGTTTGGAGATAGCGCTGCCCCCAATTCCCTCCGCACCGGATGTGGACATGATGGAGGGCGACCCCTATTCTCGGCCAAGGAGGGCGGCGGAGCCTTTGGCTCCAGCAATGCCCTCGCTGGCAAAATACGTAGAGGGCTCGTGGAAGGCGCCTCTGGCGGCCCGTTCGCCGGCCAAGGCGTACCTCCCGTTTACCAGAGGGAGGGAAGGTAACAGGGCTTCACTAAGGGAATCCCCAGGCTAGAGAGCGCATTGGCTGCGTATCTCGTGCCGGGTTCGAGTCCCTAGCCCTCTTCCAAGAAGGCCACTCTGCCAACGCAGAAAGACCGCTTCACAGCACAGCTGGTGGGAAAGTATTTTACGTTGGGGGCCCAAGCTGTAGCAGTGCCCTCCTAGCGACCTCTCTGTCCCGTCTAACCACGGGTAAGACTGAGCTCGCCAGGGAGGAGGTGGAAGAGGCATCCAGGATTTCTGGCGCTATTCTTCACCTGACACAGGCATCAGCTGTCGGCGCGGGGAGGTCCATGGCCACTTCAGTGGTCGCGGAGCGACACCTATGGTTGTCACTGACAACCATGAAAGAAGCAGACAGAGCGTCGCTTCTGAACGCCCCCTTCTCTGACGACGGGCTCTTCAGAGTCGCCGTCAAAGAGGCGACGGGGCGCTTCACGAAGCTTGATGAGGAGAGGAAGCAGCTGGCCAGACACCTGCCACTGGCAGGGAGAGCAGGCCACGTGACTACTACTAAACAGTCCACCTCCACCGCCTCTAGTAGAGCAAGCTCTACTGCGAGACGTCGTACCTGGCGCCAGACGGCGGCTTCAAGCAGCAGGAGAGAGGGCTCCGCCCCCCCAGCAGCACCTGAGGCCCCGACGATGCCGCCGGCGAGGGAAGTCATCAGAGCGTCGACCGCCACTGGGGAGTTCTCCTGTATGCATTCCCACCGCTGTCCTGCATTCTCCTACCGTTAGCCAGGGTGAGATCAGGCGGGCTGTCAATAATATTGGTGGACCCCGATCGCCCAGGGGCTCCATGGTTCGCGGAGATGAGTCAGATGTTGATTGCGCCACCATGGCCAATTCCACATCGACGGGACGCGTTGTCTCAGTCGGGAGGCTCGATAGGGCGATTGCCCATAATCGGCCAACCACTGAAGGCTTGGCTCCTAAGAGGGACAGGCTAGAGCGCTGTGGGTTATCTGATTCAGTAATCAGGACCATACAGGGTTCAAGTGCCGGTTCCACTTCCAGGGTGTATGCCAGTAAATGGAACGTGTTTTCACAGTGGTGTGTCACAGAGAATGTAGACCCCATGAACTGTCGGGTTGAGAGTGTTCTCTCGTTCCTGCAGTTTGTTTGATAAGCAGCGATCGCCCGCCACCATTAAAGGTGATTGCAGCGGCGATTTCAGCTTGTCACGAGGGGTTTGGCAGAGACACTGTCTTCAGCCACCCTCTAGTGAAACGTTTCTTATTAGGAACGCGGCGGCTTAGACCAATGCCTAGAGCCACGCTTCCTCAGTGGGATTTGGCTTTGGTACTCGAAGCGCTCTGTGAGTCGCCGTTCGAGCCATTGAATCAAATACCCCTCAAGATGCTGTCTATGAAGACGGCACTGTTGCTCGCTTTGACTACTGCTAAGCGTGTCAGTGATTTGTGTGCTCTTTTGACGAGACCCGACTGTCTTGCCATTAATGGCGATTTGAGCAGAGCGGTGTTACGTCCTAACCCGGCTTTTATGCCAAAGGTTATTAAGAGCTCATATAGATCACAGACCGTGGAGCTGTGGGCTTTTTCTCCCCCTCCCCATGGGGAGAGGAGAGAGGAAAGGCTCCATTGCCTGTGCCCAGTGCGCGCTTAGGCGTGTTACGTTGAGCGCACAGCAGCGATTAGGTCATCGCCTCAGCTGTTTGTGTGTCACGGTGCGGCTGCACTAGGTAGACACTTTCGAAGCAGCTTCTGTCTCATTGGCTTTGCGAAGGCATTGAGACAGCTTATGAGGCAGCGGGCGACAATTGCCTCAGGGTATAAGAGCCCATCTCAGAGGAAAAGGGGTAGAGGATATCTGTGCAGCGGCATCGTGGTCGTCACAGTCTCCATTTATCTGTTTCTATCTCTTGGATATGTCTTCTAACTCTTTGGCTCAGTCTGTACTCAGCGTGGCTGAGGGGAGGACTTGAGCTAAGAGAGAGGAATGCAGGAACGAGGAGACAGGTCTCTTTCAGGTCCACTTCTGATAGAAAGACATATTTTAGCATGACTCCTGACTGACAGGTTCAGTACAGTAGAAGGCATGTATTGATCTGCCACCAGTGAATAACTGGGTTGAGGCGGAATGAGGGATAATAGTAGTAACCTTGGTTACGGTACTATTAGACCGGTCATGACAATTTTGACGGAATGTGACGTCATCTATCTGCTTGTTCAGATTAGTATGAATCATGTTCTGGGATCTGCCCACTAATTTTTGGGGTTCCATTGATTGAGTGGGGCGGGCTACCGTGTACACAATGTAGAGTGACACTTGTGTCATTCCATTAGTGGTTGGTATTGTTGTAACAGGATATTGAGGTACCATCTATCTGCTAGTACAGATTGGTATGGCCCGTATCCTGGTGATCTGCCCACTAGACATTGGTGATGCCATTGGACTAGATGGGGCGGATTTGGACCGATGACGCAGTATATTGTGACACAGTGTGTTACAGTACTGCGAGACTTGGTCGCAGCCATTGCTAGGCCCAACCTTTTCATTTAGATGGGAAGCGTTGGGCACGGCAGGGAGTACATTTTGAAGCGTTGCGCTCCGCCTTAAACCAATAGGAGCAGAGCTCCCCTATGGGGCGGAGCTCCACGATATAGAACGATAGTTACCGGAGTGTAACTCCAGTTCTATGAGTGGAGCGGAGCCCCATAGGACTTAAGGCCCTGCAGACCCTCTCTAGTCTCGCTGAAGATAATATCTCGGGAGGCTGATTGAGGGGAAGCGTTCCCTCTTATAGGGACACCTGTACTCCTATTGAATTTGAAGATAATTGGCCCTCTTTCTGGGACTCACCCACAAACAGGACCAAGCCTGGCCTGCTGAGGAGTGACGGACTCCATCCTAGCTGGAGGGGTGCTCTCATCTTATCTATGAACATAGACAGGGATCTAACTCCTCTAGCTCCACAATGAGATAGGGTGCAGGCCAGGCAGCAGGCTGTTAGCCAGCTTAGTGGAGTCTGCCACTAGCACAGTCAGTGTAGTCAGCTCAGCTATCCCCATTGAGACCGTGTCTGTGCCTCGATCTAGGTTGAGCAAAACAAAACATTGCGGTGTTCGCAATCTCACTGGAATAAAGGCCTCCATTCCTGTCATTATTGGAAGAGATTGTGATATCTCACATCTCAAAGTAGGGTTACTTAATGTTAGATCCCTCACTTCACTTGTGATTGGCCTGACTGAAACATAGCTCAAGCCTGATGAATTTACTGTGTTAAATGAGGCCTCTCCTCCTGGTTACACTAGCGAGCATATACAATGCGCAAAGGCGGAGGTGTTGCTAACATTTATGACAGCAAATTTCAATTTACAAAACAAACAAAAAAAGACTGCGTTTTCGTCTTTTGAGCTTCTAGTCATTAAATCTATGCAGCCTACTCAATCACTTTTTATAGCAATGTTTACAGGCCTCCTGGGCCGTATACAGCATTCCTCACTGAGTTCCCTGAATTCCTATCAGACCTTGTAGTCATGGCAGATAATATTCTAATTTTTGGTGACTTTAATATTCACATGGAAAAGTCCACAGACCCACTCCAAAAGGCTTTTGGAGCAATCATCGGCTCAGTGGGTTTTGTCCAACATGTCTCTGGACCTACTCATTGCCACAGTCATACCCTGGATCTAGTTTTGTCCCGTGGAATAAATATTGTGGATCTAAATGTTTTTCCTCATAATCCTGGACAATCGATCGTACTACCATCTTATTACGTTTGCAATCGCAACAAATAATCTGCTCAGACCCCAGCCAAAGATCATCAAAAGCTGTGCCATAAATTCTCGGACAACCCAAAGATTCCTAGATGCCCTTCCAGACTCCCTCCACCTACCCCAAAATCGGTTAACCACCTAACTGAGGATCTACATTTAATATTGCGTAATACCCTAGATGCAGTCGCACCCCTAAAAACAAAAAAACATATGTAACAAGAAATTTGCTCCCTGGTACACAGAAAATACCCAAGCCCTGAAGCAAGCTTCCAGAAAATTGGAACAGAAATGGGGCTCCACCAAATGGGAAGTCTTCCGAATAGCTTGGAAAGACAGTACCGTGCAATATCGAAGAGCCCTCAATGCTGCTCAATAATCCTATTTTTCCAACCTAATTGAGGAGAATAAGAACAATCCTAAATGTGTTTTTGATACTGTCGCAAAGCTAACTAAAAATCAGCATTCAACAAGAGATGATGGCTTTCACTTCAGCAGTGATAAATTCATGAACTTCTTCAATGAAAAGATCATGATCATTAGAAAGCAAATTACGGACTCCTCTTTGAATCTGCATATTTCTCCAAAGCTCAGTTGTCCTGAGTCTGCACAGAACTGCCAGGACCTAGGATCAATGGAGACACTCAAGTTTTTTAATCATGTATCTCTTGACACATTCATGAAAATAGTCATGGCCTCTAAACCCTCAAGCTGCATCCTGGACCCTATTCCAACTAAACTACTAAAAGAGCTACCGGTACTTCCTGTGCTTGGCCCTCCTACAATGAACATAATAAATGGCTCCCTATCCACCAGATGTTTACCAAACTCACTAAAAGTGGCAGTAATAAAGCCTCTCTTGAAAAAGCCAAACCTTGACCCGGAAAATGTAAAAAAAGAAAAATCTGCATATACCGAATCTCCCATTCCTCTCAAACATTTTAGAAAAAGCTGTTGTGCAGCAACTCACTGCCTTTCTGAAGACAAATAATGTATACGAAATGCTTCAGTCTGGTTTTAGACCCCATCATAGCACTGAGACTACACTCGTGAAGATGGTAAATTACCTTTAAATGGCGTCAGACCAAGGCTCTGTATCTGTCCTCGTGCTCCTAGACCTTAGCGCTGCTTTTGACACCGTCGATCACCACATTCTTTTGGAGAGATTAGAAACCCTAATTGGTCTACATGAACAAGTTCTTGCCTGGTTTAGATCTTCTGTCGGAATGATATCAGTTCGTCTCTGTGGATGGTTTGTCCTCTGACAAATCAATTGTATGTTTCGGCGTTGCTCAAGGTTTCGTTTTAGGACCACTATTGTTTTCACTACATATTCTACCTGTTGGTGATGTCATTCGGAAACACAATGTCTACTTTCACTGCTATGCGGACGACACACAGCTGTACATTGATGAAACATGGTGAAGCCCCAAAATAGGCTACCCTGGAAGCCTGTGTTTCAGACATAAGGAAGTGGATGGCAGCCAATGTTTTATTTTTAAACTCGGACAAAACAGAGATGCTAGTTCTAGGTCCCAAGAAACAAAGAGATCTGCTGTTGGATCTGACAATTAATCTTGATGGTTGTACAGTCGTCTCAAATAAAAAACTTTGAAGGACCTCGGCATTACTCTGGACCCTGATCTCTCTTTTGACGAACATAAAGAATATTTCAAGGACAGCTTTTTTCCCATCTTCGTAACATTGCAAAAATCAGAAACGTTATATCCAAAAATGATGCAGAAAAGCTAATCCATGTTTTTGTCACTTCTAGATTAGACTACTGCAATGCTCTACTCTCCGGCTGCCCGGATAAAGTACTAAATAAACTTCAGTTAGTGCTAAACACGACTGCTAGAATCCTGACTAGAACCAAACAATTTGATCATATTACTCCAGTGCTAGCCTCTCTACACTGGCTTCCTGTTAATGCTAGGGCTGACTTCAAGGTTTTACTGCTAACCTACAAAGCATTACATGGGCTTGCTCCTACCGATCTCTCCGATTTGGTCCTGCCGTACATACCTACACGTACACTACGGTCACAAGACGCAGGCCTCCTTATTGTCCCTAGAATTTCTAAGCAAACAGCTGGAAATCAGGGCTTTCTCCTATATAGCTCCATTATTATGGAATGGTCTGCCTATCCATGTGAGAGACGCAGACTCGTTCTCGACCTTTAAGTCTTTACTGAAGACGCATCTCTTCAGTAGATCCTATGATTGAGTGTAGTCTGGCCCAGGGGTGCGAAGGTGAATGGCAAGGCACTGGAGCGACAAACCGCCCTTGCTGTCTCTGCCTGGCCGGCTCCCATCTCTCCACTGGGATTCTCTGCCTCTGACCCTATTACGAGGACTGAGTCACTGGCTTACTAGTGCTCTTCCATGCCGTCCCTAAGAGGGGTGCGCCACTT